>NC_056730.1:779878222-779883222 GCF_019279795.1 Protopterus annectens
GGCAAAGGCTCTTACCACCCCATAGTGCCTTTTTAGGCAAGGCTCAAATTCTAAACCTACCACCCTAGAACACAAAAAGGAAAAACTAAGGGTAATGCTGCTCAATGCCAGAAGTCTAAATCTCAAAATGCACGCACTCGAGGCCCTTCTCAGTATGGAGAGCATCGATGTCTGTGCTGTGACAGAAACCTGGTTCAAGGCTCCTGAGAGCACCCCAGCGCTATCAGGTTTTACCTCATATCATGCGTTCCGGCCCCAAAATCCGGACAATACCAAGAAAGGAGGGGGGTATCCATATTCATCAAGGACACCCACACCTCAAGACTGGTGGCAACGCACAATGCATCGGAGACCATCCAGGTGCAATTAACCATAGGCAAGACTGCTCTGCAAATTGTAGCATGTTACAGGCCACCCTCACAAACTCAGGAACCTCACATGGCCTTCCTGAAAACACTAGAGGGGATAAATGTATCACCAAACACCATCATACTAGGTGACTTCAATTACCCTAATATAGACTGGGAACACTACTCAAGCCCAAACACCCTAGCCCAAAAGTTCCTGGAATTCAGAAGCTCAAATGCCATGGAACAACTAGTCACCATCCCCACAAGAGGAGATAACATACTTGATCTCATCATCACAAACATGGGAGCACAATGTTCAACACCGGAAGTATACCCCTCACTGGTGAGATCAGATCACAAACTAATCTCGCTGGAGGTCCTCATCCCACCCCACCTGAAATAAAAAAGACCACAGTAAAGAACTTCTCAAAAGCCGACTTCACACTTCTAAAGACTAGTGTGGTCTCCTTTAAGGCCCCCGAGCCGGCGGAAAACAGTACTCAAGCCGCTGAATCACTTACAAATGCCTTCTACCAGCACCTGCAGGACTGCATGGATAAGGCAATCCCAAGCAAAACAAAGACTCTTTGTACCAAAGGCAAGCGTCCAGTCTGGTGGACCCCAGCCATAAACAAACTCTACAACAAAAGGAGGAAGCTACTACAAGATAGAGCAAAATCCTTAAAAGGTAAGACACCCTTGATCACTATAAGTAAAAAACTAAGAGCTCTCATAAAATCATCCAAAGCAAATTTCGAGAGAAAAATAGCTAAAGACTCAAAAGACAATCATAAGGCCTTCTTTAGCTATGTTAGAAACCTGGGAGGAAACTCCAAATATGCTCAGAGCTAGTTCAAAATGATGTGAAGATTACTGATCCTACAGACATTGCCAATATACTGGCTGACAGGTTCAGTGCAAACTTCTCCCCCCCCTCCCCCCCAAAAGGAGAGATATCCATACCAAACGATTGCAGCCCCCCAAACATCTCCAGCGCCCAAGTGAGAACTGCTCTCTCCAAAGCAGAAAACACAGCATCCATGGGACCTGACACAGCTAGGACAGCTGTTTAATCAAAGTCTTACCTCTGGATACGTACCCAGGGAGTGGCGCACTGCAACTGTGGTCCCACTACACAAAGGCGGTGCCTCCACCGACCCTGGAAATTACCGGCCCATTAGCTTGACAAGCCTTATCTGCAAAGCCATGGAGAGGATCATAATGGACCTCATAAATAAAGACATAGGGAATTTGCAGACATTGGATCCAACCCAGTTTGGCTTTGTCAAAGGCAGATCATGCCTTTTAAACTTGGTTGACTTTTTCGAAACAGTCACCAAAGCCATTGATGAGGGAAAGGCAGTCCATACAGCCTACCTCGATCTGGCTAAGGCCTTCGATACAATACCCCACTCGGGTATCATTGAAAAACTCATCAGCTTAAATGTCAACCCATACATCACAAGATGGGTTGCAAACTGGCTGAGTGACAGAACCCACAGGGTCAGAGTTGCTGGCGCCATGTCAGACTCAAAGCCTGTCACAAGTGGTGTCCCACAGGGCTCAGTCCTGGGCCCACTCTTGTTTGGCATCTACTTTTCCAGTACAAGCAAACACAGGAGGGTTATGGCTGACAAAGTTTGCAGATGACTGCAAACTGGGCGCCATAGTAGAAAACACATCTGACACAGATATCCTTCAGAAGGGTCTCACAGAAAGCGGATAACTGGTGTCAGAGCCACGACCTAAAGTTAAATGCCAAAATGCATAGTCATACCCTTCGGGAAAAACAAGGTTACCCCTAACTACCAAATAGGTGGCAATCCACTGAGCACAGAAGAAGTTATCAGGGACCTGGGGACCCAGGTTGATAGTAGTCTGTCATTCGACACCCATGTAGCTAAAGTAGTTAGGAAGACCTTCTACATTGCCCACCTTATCATGAAGGGATTCTCATCTAGATCAAGGGAGGTCATAGTCTCCCTTTACTCATCACTCATCAGACCAATGATTGAGTACAATGCCCCATTCGGAATGTATCTGACCCGACACTTGCAGCAGCTGGAGAGGCCACAAAGTTCCTCACCAAAAGGATAAAGGGTCTCAAAAATCTGTCCTATGCTGCCCGACTGAAAGAACTCCAGCTCTATTCAGTCGCACTTGCTCAGAGGTGACCTTTGCCTAACATACAAGGCCATGACAAACCCAGATTTGATGAATATGCTTCACCTCAGAAAATCTACATCCATCAGAGCCACAAGGCGGAGACTTAAACCTCGACACGGCTATTAATAGGGCGTGCTGGAGGGATAGATTCATCACCCAAAGACTCCCTATGCTGTGGAACAAAATCCCGGTACATGTGAGGCAGAGCACCTCGCTGGCCTTGCTCAAGAGAAATCTTGACCAATGGATGGGAGATCGCAGATATACCCCAGGGATTACCTCAGTGTCATTGCTCGACAGAGGCACAGCAAAATAATGGGTATAGTTCCCCATACTAAAGGGGTGGCGTAAGCCACAAAACGATGGGCTAGGCTTGTAAATGCCCTCGGGCAGATAGCCTAGTATGAACCTATGAACCTATATATATATATATATATATATATATATATATATATATATATATATATATATATATATATATATATATATATATATATATTTATATATATATATATATATATGTATCAATATATAGATATATATATAGATCTCTCTCTCTCTCTATAGATATATATATATAAATATATAAATATATATATATATATATATATATATATATCTCTCTCTCTCTATATATATATATATATATATATATATATATATATATATATATATATATATATATATATATATATATATATATATATATATATATATATATATATGCACACACACACACATACTCTTTCGGCTTTTCCCGGTTAGGGGTCGCCACAGTGCAACTCCCGTCCGCTAATGATTGGCAGTGGATTTTTACAGTGCCGACTTGCCAGCCCAACACCAAATGGAATGGTGTGGAAAGCCTTGGCAAGATCTAGATAGGCTGTGTGAACCACCTTACCCTCGTCTACGGCTTTGGTGACTGCTTCAAAGAAGTCTATCAGGTTTAGGAGACATGATCTGCCTTTTACAAACCCGAACTGGGTGGGGTCCAGAGTTTGGAGATTACCAATGTCTTTGTTTATAAGTTCCATGGCCTTGCAGACCAGGCTTGTCAGGCTAATGGGACGGTAGTTCCCAGTGTCCATGTTGGCTCCCCCCTTGTGGACTGGGATAACCATTGCAGTGCACCATTCAGTGGGCAGAAAGCCTGAGGTGAGGCTATGATTGAACATGGTACTTAGGTGGGGTGCCAGTTCGTTCTGTAGTTCATGTAGAACGCAGCCTGGGATGTTGTCTGCTCCCATGGATGCTGTGTTCTTGGCTTTGGAGAGTGTGTTTTTTACCTGTGTAGCCGTGATTACAGTAACTTTGCATTCTTCTGGTATAGAGATGGGCCCTTTAGAGGGTGAGAGGAGGGTAAAGTTAACACTGAACCTATCTGCCAGGATGTTGGCAATATCAGTTAGGTCTGTATATTTAGTGCCATTGTGCTGCAACTCAGAGCAGATCTGAGTGCTGCCATTGAGATTCTTGACATAGCTATAGAATGCTTTGTGGTTGTCTTTAGAATCAGTGGTGATTTTGTTTTCGTAACTAGCTTTGGAGGATTTTATCAAGGATCGCAGCTTCTTACTGAGGATAATCAGGGAGATCCTCCACTCATGGGATTTTACTCTCTGTACAACAGAAGGAAGAATTTGTTGCAAAAGTTCGTTTATGGCAGGGGACCACCAGATTGGCTTCATTTTTTTGGAGGACAGCATCTTGGTTCTGTTTGGGATAGCACGATCCATGCACTCGTGTAAGTGCTTATAAAATGCAATTGTGTAGGAATCAGTAGTCTTAACTGTATTGTCCACCTGCATGGGTGTCATGAAGTTCACCACTTCTGTCTTAAGAAGCATGAAGTTGGCTTTGGAGAAATTTTTTATCATGGTTTCCTTAATGGGGGGTGGGGGCAGGATGTGGATATATAGGGTGATTAGCTTATGGTCGGATCGGACCAATGAGGCGTTGACTTCAGGTGTGGAGCACTGGTCACTCATGTTGGTAATGACTCGATCTAGGATATTGTTGCCCCTGGTGGGGGTGTGGATAAGTTGATCCAGGGCATTGGAGTTTATGAATTCCAGAAAGCGTTGAGCAAAGGAGTTGGTACATGAGTAGTTTTCCCAGTTAATGGTGGGGTAGCTGAAAAATCACCCTTTATTAGGGTGTTTGGTTGAACCCTAATATTTTCCAGTACATCGAGAAAAGAGGAGTGGGAATCCTGGGGCATGGTGGGGGATCTGTAGCAAGCTACAATTTGGATTGCAGTTTTGCCCAGAGTTAGTTGCACTTGGATAACCTCGGATGCATTATGCTGAGCAACTAGCGTGAAGGTGTGGATATTCTTAATGACTACGGACACACCTCCGCCTTTGGTGTTCCAGTCCAGGTTACATGGCCTAACAGTGTGGTATGAGTTCTACCCTGGTAGTGCATGGATGCTCTCTGGAGCCTTGAACCAGGTCTCAGTCACTGCACAGATATTGATGTTCT
>NC_056730.1:779888222-779905266 GCF_019279795.1 Protopterus annectens
TTTGGCTGTTTCTAAACAAACCTCCACCAGGATATCGGAGGCCATTTATCTTTGTTATTCTTTTCATGGTAAGTCTCTGTCTGCTTTTGTTAGAGTTAATTTCACTAGGGCTCTTGCCTCTTCTGGTGCCTTCTTGAAGGGGTTAGACACCATTGCATCGTTGAAGTTGCTACTTGGTCTTCAGTGCATACCTTTACTAAGCATTATAAGTTGGATATGGTTTCTAGGGCCAGAGCAGGTTTTGCTGAAACCATTTTATGTGGGTTCTTTGAGGGCTCTTTTCAGCCTTCCACCACCCATTCTGTTCTTGAGATTTTTTACTCTCCCTTCTGTACCAATACTGCACCAGTGATATAGAATGATGTAGTACAGTTGTGTAAAATCTTACCATAAGAGTAGATGTTCTACTCTTCATTGTGGCAGTATTTGCTCCCTCCCTCCAACCCCCTCTTGTCTGTTCTGCATTTTTTTCCCTTCTGGATGCGTATGGACTCCTTTGTCCTATAATGCCTGTTCTCTTCTGGAGCAATACAATTCTAGGTAGATGCATTCATAAGTCCATTTTTGCCCCATGTTCTGTGTGTGTGGAGCATAAATGTGATGTACGACACAACCAAGATCTCTTATAAGCTTATTTATGCTGGCCAAGTGACAGACTTGTCCATGACAATACATCCCTTCTGTACCGAATACTGCACCAGAGAAAATAAGAGAAGGTCTTCATCTGTTATGGTAAGACTTTACACAACTGTACTTTGTCACTATGCTCCGTCATAACTACCATGCATACCTCTCAACTGTCCGGATTTTCCCTGAATGTCCACATTTTTGCCTCATATTTTGGGTCTGTTCCTCATAACATTTTTATTTTCTGGGAAATCACTGAAGATTGCATTTACTAAATAATGACACACATTTGAGTTTCAAACTTCATACAATTCAGAAAATGCACACTAAGAAGTCCTGTTATTCTAGCAACTTTTGAAGTTTATAACAGCAGTATTTAAACATTGTCTCTATTTTTGGGCATTTGTTCCTTATTATTTTAGGCTTTGCCCACATTTTTGTGCCAAGAGGTCGAGAGGTATGCTGTCATGTGATTAAGAGGGAATGGAAACAGTTTAAATGTTACCATGTAGGACTAATCATTGTCAAACCAGGAATCAAGACACTCAGGTACTGCAAACTGTAAGAATGCTGGCAAACGCTGTACAGTATCATTTTCAGTTATTTGTTTGTATTATAACAGTGAATCTCGAAACAGATTCTTACAGATGTAAGGTTAAAAGAGAAAAGTGCTGAAAACATAACACAATGCAATAACTCACTAAGATATAGCATGTACACTAAGAAGTGCATTTGGCTAGTAGCTAGAAATCAGCAAAAATAAAATATGAAGTGAAAGGAAAAGATGAGTGTATACTAATTTATAAACTTTGCATCACTCATGCTTCTACAGATGTACAAGCAGCCCACTCGCAAAAATAGTGCATGTATCTAGTAGTATTCAGAAATCAGCACATATCAAATTAGAAGTTGAAAAACGAACAGAAGAAGAGTGTGTCTACTAATGCTCCGACCTTCTGTCACACACTTGATTTCTATGGAATTACTAACAGGTCAGAAAGTTACTACACCAAGCTAGTATTTAAAAATCAGAACACAGTAAAACATGAAATGAAAGAAATAGAAATATGGTTTGCTATATTGTTTGCCTCACTCAGATGCTTTCTATAGGTAGAAGCCATGTCATACAATTGTAGTTGGCCAGGATTCGCAATCACCACAGAATAAAATAGGAAATTAAAGAAACAAAAAACTCTTTTTACTAATGTTTTAAAACCCTTGCGTTACGGATGTGCTTTGTAGAGTAGCAGCAGTAAAGTCATAAAATGCCTGAAAGGCAACTTTTCTCAATGTGTAAAACACACAGATTAAAGTAATAAATGGCTTACAGGGAAAGCTGTTGCAAGTACTACAATCTGAGATGGAATTTGGCTAACACCTTTGAAACTTCCTGCAGGCACTATTCCCCTACCCCCCTCAGCCAAAGGTGAGCATGCTCAGAAAGGCAAACCTGTAATGTAAAAAAAGGCTGAATCAAAACAAAAAATCCCTGGGACTGTCCCTTTAAGCTCCAAAACATATGTAAGTTTGTATTTATATATTAAGCTAAAACATTTTCTATGATAAGGAATATAAAAGATTTGTTTGACTGTTTTACTATATTTGCAGTGAAAGACTTCATAAATTTATTTTAATTAAACTTATAAATGTATTTCTAAATGTTAAACAAATACTTCATGTAAGAGAATGTCATTAAATTGTACCCAATAAAATTGGTAACTTAAAGATAAGTTAAGAATTGTATTTTGTTTAACTTTTTGTTTAACTTTTATCTATGTAATATGCTAATTAGAAGCATTAAAATCCCAGAGATTTTATTTTCTTTGTCTTGTGTAACATATTCCTTTCCCACATTGCTTATGAAGCAACTAACACTTTAAAAAGCTTGAGAATAAAAGAATGTTCCAGTTGTGTGAAAATGCTTGCTTCTTGAATGCCTTGCTTCTCGCCTAGCCATTGAGCTGTTTTGAAGAAAAGATATGCCAAAATTTACCACTGATGCTGAGAAAACAAGAACATTTTTCTTATTTTTTTTCATGTGTGTGTGAGAAATTACTCAAAGCAACAATACATTTTTATCAAAATTTATTTAGAAGTAAAGAATTGGTAAAACAAAAGTTATAGTGATATTTTATATTGAGCTTTTGTGGACATATAATTTGCTTACATTTTGCTGAATGCTAATACCTTATGCTGTAGTGTTATTAACTCTAACTGTACATATTAATGGAAAGAAATAAGGTAAGATGTTAAGAACAACAAGGAACTTACAGAGGAAATTAGCAGCTGTTGTGTGCTGTGAGTTGTCATTTTCACATGCTCTAACCAAATTTTAATGTCAGAAGCTTAGATCAGAACAACGGTTCACAACTGCTACAAACATATATTCAAATTAAACAAGCAGGAATTCCTTTATATATAGTCAAGATTGATTGTAATA
The DNA here is from genome assembly GCF_019279795.1 of Protopterus annectens. Lineage (NCBI taxonomy): Eukaryota > Metazoa > Chordata > Ceratodontiformes > Protopteridae > Protopterus > Protopterus annectens. The sequence goes on from NC_056730.1 coordinate 779,891,290, forward strand.
CTAGTATTACTAAGAATAAACATCTTATGAATAATATGTAAATACACAAGGAATGAAATATCTATGCAAGATTACTAAAGAAACAATATCAGGGAGTTAAGTAATATGAAAGATATGTATTCTACATACCTGCATATGGTAAAAATGTAATGTACAAGATGTCATATAATTTACACAGAAAAGTATATAAAAATATTTGAAAATATTTTGAAAGCTGAGATCTGAAGCTTGGTCATGTGAATTCTGAAGCATTTTGCACACTGTATGTTATTAGATTCACCAAGACTACCTGAAATAACTTATTTCACAAGTCAGAGCTGAAATTTGAGTGTTACATTGCTGAATCAGTGCACCCATTTGGATAAAAAGCAAAGTAGATGTTTCAATATGTTTTAACCCTGGAAGGAAGAATGGGATTTGAATTAAGTACATTGTAACTTATGAATACAATACAGACATTTTTTTTCTTGACTCCATAAAAATAAAAAGACATTTTCTTTCACTTTATGTACATAATTTTAGGAATTAGTTTAATAAGCTAAAGGATTTTTAATATTTTGATATTTATCATATTAAGACTCTTACACAACTTTAAGATACAGACACTTATACTTGTAAAATTAATTCAGAGTTTTTTTTTGCTATACTATAAAATATGTATACATATTTTAGCACAATAAATATATATGTGCATTTATTTTCCTTTTATTTATTTAGTTACTGATTGATTGACATTTGATTACTGGGAAAGTCCAACTGGGTGGAAGCCCATTTTCAGCAGAAGCCCAAGCAGAGAAGCTCCAAATTATTACAAAGCATTCCAAGTACAATCATTTTATAATCTTCAAAAGTAAAACAAAAACATCTGCAGATTAAATAATTATAACAAATTAGACATGATATAAATTATTATATAAACCACTATACAATTATAAAATATTATTTTATGAACTATTCTATAAAATTATATATTACTGTATGATAAGATTACTTGCCAGCTGTAAGTTTACAGATACCTTTATCTCTCCAGGTCCCACTCTGTTCTACTTATTTAAAGATTTAGTTATATTAATGCTGAATGAGTAAATAATTTAGGAATATTTAATGAATTATCTGTACTATTATTACATAAACAGGTATACAGTACACTATTTGTTGGATTATTTTTGTGATTAATAGAAAAGCATTATTAAACTTTTACACAGTAATTTGGGAATAGTTTTAAATGGTAAAGTATATAACTAAATTAATAATCTCAATATAATATTATATACAAGTTAAAAATAAAAATGTGAAAGTCATGGTAGGTTTTGCTAGTTTTCTGAAGAAATTTTAGGTAGTGGTAGGTAGGGAGATAGTATAGTAGTTTGTCAATTCGATAGGCAAGCTAGGAACTTTGGAATCCATGGTAGGTTGTGTTTTATTAGTAATATATACAGTTACAGTTGTAGACTTGTTTCTGTTTTGTTATTTATGAGTTTTAGTAGTCTAGTTTGTAGAAAGGAAAAAATTAAAAAAATGTGGAATATTAAGATAGTGTTGTAGGAATGCATTTGAGTTTTTTAAAATTAATATGGTGGATAAATATGTCATATCCTTTAAAATAATTCTATTTAAATACACAGTATGGATAGCTTTAATCTAATATCTATTAACGTAGATGGATTCTCAATAATGGCAACCAAAGAAAATTATTAATAAGACATCTAAAATTAAATAGAGTAGGCATTATATTCTTGCAAGAGGCTCACCTGATAACGATGTACAATATTTAAATAAATTTAGTTACAAAATGTTACCATCTGCTTCTTTTATTAGAGTACAGGAACTACTATACTTTGGAGAAAGTCTGCTATAATGCCCAAGGTCATGGAATTCATTAATGATCCCCAAGGGATGCAAACATTTTTAATATGGCAAACTCTATACAATTTTTACTGGATCCGTGGAATAAGTGCAGGAGTGGTGAAGATCACTTAAATCTACTACAAAGTCTTTGGGATGGTAGTTTTAGTTTAATTTTAGCAGGGGATTTTAACTGTATTATCTAGTATTGAAGACACAAGTGAACAGAAGAAAGCTAAAACTCCGGCATCAGCTAAAGCACTAAACAGATGGATTAGCAATAATAATTTAGTTGATTTAATACTAAAAGCAAAAGATAGGCTACTGTTTTTCACTCATTCTTATGCTCATGGTATGCAAACTAGAATTGATAGGATTTACAGCTCTACAAGTTTACTTAATAAATTATTTTAAGATTATTCCTTCTCCTTTACCAGATCATAATGCACTAAGTACAACTATATTAATGGTTCACTAAAACAATTAACTGGTTATCTGTATCATTTTATTACCTTTTGACTTGCCTTAGCTCAAATGCTAAGTTAATCATTTACAGCTGATTTAAAGTTTTTTTTTTCACATTACTGATTGCTTACTTTGCACCAAGGATATTTAAGGTACTGCTTACCAGTTGCATACTCATTTCTAAAAATGTTTTTCTGAAGAAGTTCTTATCACCATTAAAGAATTAAAGCACTCAATATCAGCTCTGTTTTTATTGTCCTTCTTGCATGGTTTTAGAAGTTTTTCTTTATATATATATATATATATATATATATATATATATATATATATATACATACATACATACACGCACACACATACTGTCTACCTTGGAGCTTTTCTCCCTGGGCCTCCACTGTAGATGGACATTAATCCAGTTGGACTATTATACACATACATACACACACACACACACGCACACACACATCTCCTTTCTGCAGTATATCAATATTGTTCAGTGATTTAGTGATTGCCCGCAATTTCCAGCCATTCACAAAATTGACACGCCAAAAGCCTTCCACATTTGCCTTGACTTCTGAGAAATACCAAACAGGAGAGGGCCTAGTACAGAAGCCTGTAGTATGCCACTGGTGACTGGCCTCTTGCTAGAGGTGAATTCACCCACTTTCACATTATGCATCCTATCGGTGAGCCATTTGACTACCCACTTGATAAATACTGGTTTATGCCCAGATGAGAGATTCTCTAGAATACCAGAGTGGGGAGCTGTGTCAAAAATACTCTAGCGCCTCGACAATCAGCCTTCCAGGAGATAATACCTATAAAAAAAGAACACCTTATATATTTTTTTTATTTGGTATTATCTCCTGGAAGGCTGATTGTCGAGGCACTAGAGATTTTGTGAGTTCATTAAAAGATAGACATTTTCAGTGGTTTTAGTCATTTTGTGTCTTCTTCCTTGGTGGTTTTGAATTGTGTCAAATACCTTGGCCAGGTCAAGGTGCACAGAATGCAAGGTCTTTTCCTCATCCATGGTCTCACTGACCTTCGTGAAGTCAACTATGTTTAACAGAAATGATCTAGCCACTAGCAGTATGAAACTTGGCTCCAGATGATTGCCACTGTTGAAGTGACACCCTGACCCCCATGTGTAAAAAATGGGAAAAAAAGGGTTGTGGATGGATGGATGGATCTACCCTTAACAAATCTGAACTGGCCTGAGTCCAGAGTCTGGAGATTACTTATGTCTTTTTTGATGAGGTCCATGTGGATTCTTTTTACGGCCTTACAGGCAAGGCTAGTCAGGCTTACGGGTCTAAAATTCCCTGGATCAGTTGATGGTCCCCCTTGTGCAGAAGGATGACTGTTGCTGTCCTCCATTCTTCCGGAATACAGCCTGTCAGGACGCTGTGGTGAAATACTGATCCAAGGGGTAAAAGCTAGGTCATGTATTAAGTTATTTAAAAGGCAACCTGGGATGTTGTCAGGGCCCATTGATGCCATGTTTGTAGCCTTAGAGAGCACAGAGGTGACCTGCTCTCTTGAGATAATAGGCTGTGGAATGGTGGTAGGAATACTTTGCGGAATAACTGGTGGGGACGGGGGGGGTGAAGTTTGATCCAAATCTGTCAGCTAGTGGTTTGGTTATTTCCTCCAGCTGAGTATGGGTAGCGCCATTCACAACCAGTGCTATGCATAGCAGAGTATTCCCCTTAGGATTTCTGATAGTTAAAAATGCTTTCTGATTTTCCTTGGCTAAAGAGGCTATTTTTGCTTCATAAAGGACTTGATGATTTCACTGATTTGTTTGTTTAGACTAGTGAGAGATTTCTTCTCCTGCTGCGTCTCTTCCCACTTATTTTTGGCCATCAGTTTCTTTCTTCTGTTGTATAGTCTGTTTATACCAAGGATCAACCAGGGTGGCTTGTTTTTCCAGCAAGACCTGAGTTTAATCTGGTCTGGTACTGCAGATTCTATACAACTGCTTAAGTGGCTATATAGAGTACTAGTGTACACCTCTGCATAGGATTTTGTGTTTTCTCGGTTTGAGGGAACTTTGAAATTTCTTATGCCATTGCTTAGTAAGAGAGAATTTGTCTTGGGGTATCTGGCCTTATATTTATTTCAAGGGGCACAGTTTTCTGGTATGATCTTACCAAAGAGGACATTACATGGGAGAGGGGGCAATGCTTCACCATGTTAGTGAATACTATGTCCAGAATATTTGAGCCGCGAGTGGGTATACTGACCAGCTGTTCCAGAGCATCTGCACTGACAAAGTTAAAGAACCTCTAAGCCTGCATGTTAGTGGTCATTTATGTTCCCCAGTTAATGGTAGGATAGTTAAACTTACTTATGAGTAAGTTATTGGGCTGCATGGTGAGTGACTCCATTAAGTCTAGGAACATAGTATGCTTTTCCTGGTTCAAGGTGGGGGGAACCATACATTGCAATGATGTGGTAAGGGATTTTGCCTATGGTTAGTTGGATATGTAGTAGTTCAAGAGATATGTACTGTTTGACCAGTCTTGAGGTGTACTTATCCTTTATGAAGCTGGATACACTCACTCCCTTTGTCTCTTTCTTGCTCAGTTGGTGGTCTGAACGTATGGAGGGCATTGTTGCCTTGCATGGCTAGGGCACTTTCTGTGACATTGAACCATGTCTCACTGACTGCACAGACATCAGTATTTTCCATGGTAAGGAGTACTTCTACGGAACATAGCATCTTGTTTAGATTCATAGCAGTGAGTAGCAGTACTTTGAGCTCATCAAGAGAAGATTTTGTTACGTTGTGAGGTTGGTTACATTGACACTGCCTAAAAATTGCACTGTGGGGTGGCTAAAACCTTTGACAGTATCTGAAAACCTTGAGGAGACAGGTCCATACCATCTCTGGCACAATAGCATGGCCTGTCGTTCATGTCCTCTAGGCTGACAAATACTGGATCCCCTTGGACTGACTCCAAAAATTAAGCTAATTGTTAAAGTCAACGGTTTTTGTTTGTATTGTGACATCATCTTTGGTGAAGGCAGAATGCTGGTCAAGGCTAGGCTTATACATGCCTGTGACCCAGTTTGAGAGCTGAGTCATCTCTTCATATAGTCCAAGGAGGTACATAAGTCATTCGCACCCACATAGACTATGAGAGAGTCATACTGGTAATTGTGGCTGATTGACTTGAGTGCTTGTGTGATCTGAGGGATCCTGGCACCTGACAGGCAGCTAACTGTAACCTTCTTTTCCAGCATGTTGGGAGGACAGGGTCTAAATTAGATCATCAAAGTTTCAAAACTTCGAATGTTCTAATATCGAACCCTATTCAGGGAAAGCTGATAACATCGATCATGCAGAACAGCAAATTGTTTCCTAGGGAAAAAATTTGCTGTTCCAAAACACATACACACAACACAAGCACACCAAACAAACAGCAATCCACACACATACACCTAAAATCTTACACTTAACCCTACACTAAACTATACACACACCACTAACTATCCACTTACCTTAACCCAGACCCTAAGGTCCGTCACTATCGCACACTCACCCGCGCCCTAACCCTAACTCACCTACCCTGCCCTAACCCTCACGTCCACACAATCGTACACTTACCTGACCCACACCCTAACCCTAACTCACCTAACCTGCCCTAACCCTCACGTTTACACAATCACACACATACCTAACCCGCACCCTAACCCTCACGTCCATACAATTGCACACATACATAACCTGTACCCTAACTAACCTAACCCGCACTCAATCACACACTTACCTGAACCCGACCCGTAACTTTCCACCACAGCGCTGAAAATACTGAAGCAACAGAAACGGACAACCGAATTCTTTCCCTAGGAAATAAAATCGGTTTACTGTTGCTTTGATATTTTCAGCTTTCGCTGAATAGGGTTCGATATGAGAACATTCGAAGTTTTGAAACTTCTATGTTCTAATACAGAACCGGGAGGACATTATGGAGTCTCCTATGACCAGTATGTTAGGTTTTATGGTGTTTCACCTTATTTATTTTTATTTATTTCATTTTACATTTGTTGACCGGGATAGACTGACTGGATACATGTCCATTTTCAGCGGAGGCCCTTGGAGAAAAGATCCAAGGTAGAACATACAGTAAGTTACACACAGTTTACAGGCTCCAGTTGAGCAAGCAAATAATATAATCATACATTTTTAAAACAGTGTTGACAAACTGACTAGGCAATGTAACATGATTACAGACATACAGGAGGATCTAGTTGGGTTTTGAACAATGACATAGCCAGTGAGTTTTAAAGTATAGCTTGAGGCTTTTTCTGAACTGAGTAAGAGAGGGTTCAAGAATAAGATCAGCAGGAAGAGAGTTCCAAGTTTTGTCAACAGAGTTAGCAAACAGAGAGTTCCCAGCAGAGTTGTTGATTTTGGATGTTTGAAACAGTAGTTTATTAGAAGAGTGAAGTGACCTCAGGTTGCTATAAGGGCTGATGATATTTATAAGTGCAGGTGTATTATCAGGATGGTTGAGAACTTCATGGGCAATTATAAGCTGGTTGTACAGAAGTAGGCTAGGCCATTCTAGCCACCCCAGAAGATTTAGGTTGTGACAGTGGTGGGTCCTATAGGCCCCTGCCTATTGCAAATCTAGCAATATGGTTATAACAGCTGAAGAGTTTGTTAAGAGTGGATTTGTTCAAATTAGTGAGTAGAGGGGAGGCATTGAGAAGAGTGTAGAGTAGATGGGAATGAAGAATAGCAGTCCTAGCAAATGGAGTAAGGAAAGGTTTGCTCTTATAGAGGGAGCCAAGTTTTTTGTTAATAGTTTTGATAGTTTGATTTACATGGACATCAAATTTCAGGGTGCTGTCTATTATGACGCCTAAGAGTTTTGTTTGCGCATCTGGGGATATAATGGTACCATTATTAGATTTTATGGTAAAGAGTAGTAAGGAAGACTTACAAGTACAGGAGAAAAGAAGCAACTTTGTTTTGTTAGGGTTTAATATCTACTGACGGTTAGAGATGCAGTTTTCAACTATATTGAAAGTATTCTGGGTTAAATGTCAACAGATCTGTCGGGGGGGGGGTGGATGAACAAATCAAGGTGGAGCCATCCGTATATTGGATACAGGTAGCATGTGGGATGACAGTGGGAAGGTCATTACTAAAGAGAGAGAAAAGAAGGGGTCCTAATATGAAGCCCTTGGAGACACCTAGAGTGACGGGTACAGGGTTGATAGTTTGCCCTGCCATAGGATGGCTTATTGTCTACCACACAGGTAAGACTGGAACCACTGAAAAGCATGGCTATTTAGTGAGAATGCCTTAAGGGTGTGCATGAGTATTTGGTGGTTGACCACATCGAAGGCCTTGGAGAGATCTAAAGAAGGCCGAGGAAAGCTTGCTATTATTCTGGTTATGATTTATGCTGTTAAGAGAAGGATAGTGAGGCTGAGGTGGTACTGTGGTGTGGCCTAAAACCGTGCTGAGAGTTAGCCAACAGCTTATTCTGGGTAAGATAATGCACAAGTTGTTTATGAACACACCGCCATAACTTTATCCAATGGTGATGTAATAGCTATGGGTCTAAAGTTTGACGGTTCGAAAGAGCTGCCTCCTTTATGGCGTGGCATTACATGAGATATTTTCCAGATGGATGGGATGGTGGCTTCAGATAAGGTTCTGTTTATTATGATGGAGATGGGGTATGCTATGGCATCCGCTGCTTTTTGCAGATACTCTGGTGGGAGGAGATCAGCTGCTAGAGTAGGTTTTCATTTCTTAATTAGAGATCTGATAAGTGATGTAGAAACAGGCTGAAAGCTAAAGGAGAGTGGGGTATTAGCTAAAGGAGAGTGAGGTATTGGCTGTGGCAGAATTTGGATTGGAGCAGCTGGGTGCCAGTTGGCTGGCTACGGATTGGATAGTCTCTGAAGAAACTACTGAAGGTATTTGCAATATCCTCTGGGGATTTATGGTTGGAAGATGACGGGGTAGGAGTGGAGGACTGTCCTGAATGAAGAAGTTTTTTTTATTCCTGCCCAAAATGTTTGAGGTTTGTTGTGATGTTTTTGTTGAAGATGGTAGAAGTTTTTTTTGACTAGTATAATAGATTTGTTTTGTGTGATTCCGTAGCTGTTGGTATGTGAGTTGATGTATTGGGTCTTTTGTAGCACGCCATTTGTCCCATGCCTTATTTCTAGCTATGATTTTAGATTTGGGCTCTTTTGAGAGCCACAGGGCAGTTTTTGTTTTGGTTCTAATGGAGCGAGCAGGTGCGTGAAAATCAAGAATAGTAATGAATATGGAATTAAAGTATGCTACTACATCGTCCAGTGAAAGGCACTTTAGGATTGACCAATTGCAAGCTTTAAGTTCATTTTGAAAATTGGTGGAGTTGAAGTTATTATTTCTGATGGTTTTAAAGGTGGTCTGGTGGGGGGTTGTCCATCTTGTGCTTGATAATGTACGTAAGTAAGTGGCCACTTAGGTCATCTGGGAGGGTCCCCGACTTGTACATATAGGGGTGGCTGTAGATAAGTATCCAATCTAGGATACTGTCTTTGTTATGGGTTTGCCTATCCTGGTGGGGGAGGATATGAGCTGTGTAAAACCATATAGGTTGACATGGGTTGTAGGAGATTCCGAGGAATTGCTGTTCCAATCAATGTTAAAATCTTGTTTGTTGAGACACTGATGTGTGTATTATGTGTTGCTGTTGTTCTTTGCTTTGATGTGTGCATATGTGGTTTCTGAAGGCAGCATTTGGGAGGTCTCTGAGTTTTTAGTCAGTTATTAGGGAGTACCTCTGCAGAAGTGGGTTTAGGTGTCAAATCCTTACTTAGTGTGGGAAGTCATGTGTGTACGCTGACAACCTGTTTTGCATTTGACTGTCTGTATCCAAGTCTCGTTTCCATTTTCATAGTGTAACTACATCTCTCACATGTAGCATTTGTTTGTTTCAGTATTAAGTAGCTGCCAGAATAAATGAGTGGGCCATGACATCCTCACGTTAGGAAACTTGATGCTCCATCACAATGCATGTCTAAAGTCAAGCTCCACCTCAAAGAAAGAGTAATATGAATCAGCAATGCCCATCCACCATTACATGAATATGCCCATTGTTTTAACTCCAGTTTGTGGCCCACATTTTGTTCTGTAGTACAAAGCAATATAAACCTGCTGATATACAAGAGCACAACTACCCATTCTAATAATATGCCTCATTTTACTAAATATTTTATATATTTGCCCTTGATATACTCATTATGCTTATGCTCGGTTGTACTTTAGTTACATGTCTATTTTTTCTGCAACATATTTAACCTGTCTATTTATCTGGACTAGAGGTTACTGCATTACTTGACTGTGTTTTGAATGCTGTATACTATCCAGGGCAGTGGCTGAAATAGATCCTTTAAGATAACTCCACTACCCCAGTTACCAACCAATAAATAAAAAAAAGCTCAAAGGAGTAGTGCCTCTTCTCTGAGATACACTCAGATTTCTGACCTCCTTACTCAAAATGAGCCAGAAACTGTATTTTTGCAGCCTGGATGAGAGAACTCATAATTTCAAGTCACATGACCATGGTTAAAAATGGAAACAAACTGACCAGTAAACTCGTAGCTTCCTCTTGGACTGACTAGTAAAGTCATAGCTTTCTCTTGTCTTTGCTTCTGCTTCACTACCAGAACCTGGTGACCTTTTTGCAGACCACCACTGGAGAGGCACCTCCCAATCTCCCCTACCCTTATTTGTTAACAGTTTGTCAAGATACTTTAGCTCTGTTTCTTGCCATAGCTGCTCTCCCTTACCTGCAGTGACTAATCCACTCTCTAGAACAGGAATATGACTTTTGATTTGAAGATGGTGATGTTTATCCCAGGTGCACAACAGCCAGCAGCAAAGAACTCCAGCGTCTGAAGCAAATCAGTACGTTTAGGACTAGACACAGTCTACAAGCAAAGACACAACCACTGTGTCCCCAAAATGGATATTTTCCAAACCTCAACTGCACTTTGAAATCCAGAACACAACACTCTTGGTGAAGTTCTACATCCAGACTGAATATATTCAACTTAACGAGAAGTATAGGGACAAAATTAACTCCACCCCTATGTCACAGAGGTATAAAGTTCTGACCATGCCCAGAATTTGTTTAGTTACTTTGACAGCTGAAGGACTGGAGACAGAATATGGAAGTGAATAGCCAACACCAGCACAGTCATCCTGCAGGAAGGGAAATGTTATTACCCACTACACTGCTGGTCCCTTACAGGAGTGTGAGGGGATGCCAGGAGTACTTACTGGGATGGTGTAGCTAGATGCTGCACATAAGACAAAGTGTGTACATACATGTGGCAGTGGATATGGGACATCCCCAGCAGCATATACTGCTACCTGCCACTGACAAGGATATACTAATCTCACTTTAAACAGAGTTTAGTTGTTGCATCATTCTGATTAAGTCTTTTTATAATAAAGAAACATGCTTAAAGTTCAAAGCCATTTATGATTTTGATCAAATGTTTTTATGTTTTTTTTAATCCTATTACACTGGTAACGCACATTTGTAATTATTTGTGCCAAGTCTGTAAAACTGTCATCTTTTCTACTATGCACTCAGATGCATCACATTGTCCTGGCTACAGAATACTCGTCAGTGTTTAATTATTTTGGAACTTTTCTCCTCAGGCATACAGTGATAATGGACCTAGCTCACATGGTTAATCAAGTCAGCAAACTTTAAATAAAGTCATGTTGTTGTTTGCTCCTTAAATTTCTTCTGTCAGCCTATCAGCCACTGCATTCTTTACCACTTTCTCTTTACTATTCTGGTATTTTAAGAGTTTGCTCCATTTCTCTGTCCCACCTCTTTCTTCCCTTCCTTCCTGGGTACTCCTGGACAGGAGGTCTTTTTTTACCAAGACTCCACATTTGCAGACCGTGCAGAGATGTGTCTTTAAGAATTTATGTGCTAAGAAATGCTAGCAGTAGGAAGGAGCCTAAATATATCACCTGCATGAATGAAGTCACATTCATGGACTGCCAGTGACAAAGTAATTTCATCTACACTTACAGTAAATTTATTGTTAAAAAAAGTGTCATCACACAAAACAACAAAAAAACACTCTGGGTCAACAAAATATACATAGCTTCCTCTTGCAAACTTTATAAACTGATGCCAGACAGGGATGTTTCTCTCAGTATATGTTTAAGATTTTCATTTTAATGCTGGGGCAAGACTGGCTCTCATTCAGGTGGGAGGGAATATTAAAAATCAGAAGTGCTTTAGTAAATTTTTGCCAAAGTCAACACAAAGAACGTACCTCGAGTTGTCATTCCCTGATGTTTATATTGAATTCCCCACATTTGTAGAGTCCCTAAATAAGTCTAGAATTTATTAGCTCCGTTACTCTAAAGACCACTGAAACTACATAAGTATTTCTTCTGAACTGTTCTGACCTTTGCCTAAATGGTTTCATACTTTATAATTGCATATCTGAACATGAATAAAAGGGCCCTGCACCCATTACCCTCCACTAAATGACCCACTCTAACTCCTTCCCCTAAATAGGAAGTGGTAAAGCAAAGACTCTCAAGAGACCTAAACCTATCCAATCACATCTACATCAACAAGGGGCATGACCGGTATCTAACCCAGGGTAGTACCCCATTTATGGAATAAGCTGTTCTTCCATACGAAAAGAGTACTTCCCCAGCAACCTTTAAAGCCAGTCTGGATGACTCCTGGTTGATCAAATAAAATCCATGTAAAGTGAGACAATGCCAATCTCCTATCAGTCTTTTGTGATGTGGCTACGTTTAATGATGGTCTCCTTGTCAGTAAACTTGGCTAGGAGCCTATGAATCTAAGCATGGCTGTCTGAATGCATCCTGCTGACTTTGTCCTTCTCTCTCCCCTGAACCATGGTACCTTGCTTCTTTTTCTTCATCTGCAATGCTAGGTTTAATGCTTACATGGATATTAGTCATTTTCAGAGATTCTTTGAGATGTATGTTTTCTGTGCTTCAACTATTTGTACGCTATATACTTTAATGTTTGCAGTTTCCTAAGTCAGACTAATGCATCATTGACATTTAGCCATAACTGTATTAAAGACATCCATGCTGTGGCTATTTCAGCAATATCCTATGACTGTGTGTGGGTATCATACGATTAACCCACGGCTGGTGTGGTTTGATCACAAGGGCAAAGCCCAAGTGATCAAACAAAGTCAACTGTAGGTTAATCCTGTGATACCCACATCCATGAGTGGGTTATTGCTTTTATGCAATGACATTATTTATTTCGTAAATAATGCCTTTGTATAATGGTGCTTTAGTATTCTTCCCTGATTTTCCTTCTTTAACAATGTACTGCACATGCGTATGGTACATACATTTCCCCATGCTTAGACAGTACATCACTGTGGTGTAGCGAAACACAGGAGTGGACCTGCATAGTGGTCCATTTTTTTTTTCTTAACCAGACAAAAAAAAAAACAAAAAAAAACTTTTAGGCTGGACAGGGCTAAACATGAGGAAAATTAGGAATGTTCTACAAAAGCGTGGAGAGTTGAGAGGAATAGTTACAGGCAGTATGATCGATCATACTTCTGGTATACATTATGTCTGAACTGTCCAGAGGTTTGCCAAATGTCAGTGATTTATATTAGAGAGTGTACACTTGTCTCTTGTAACCTTCGCTGAAGGTTGGGCGTCAGGGCCAGCAACTCGGCACGTAAAAAGCTACTGCCAATTATTAGCGGACCGGAGTTAGGCTGTGGCAACCCCTAACCGGGAAAAGCCGAAAGACCCAACAACAACAACTGTCCCTTGTAATATGGTCATTGACATATTTAAATGTATATGTGAAAGGGAAGTCCAGCCTTGGCCAGACTTTGGTATATTCCCGATTTACAATCGGCATGCTGACTGGACAATGCACTGTGTCCGTATTTTGGAATAGTAATAAGTTGTCATTGTATATTTCTAGTTCTTTCATCTTTGCAAGTTCATGTTTAAAATCCTAATCAATGTGAGTTCATCCAATACTTCTCTAATTACTCTAATAACGTGTGTCAAACCAATACTGATGGACTGCACTCCTTCTAGGTGGTTCCAAGTTAAAACAAGGTAATTTTGGAAGTCAACATCTAATGCTTAACTGTCTGCATTGTCTAATACATAGGCTTGCCCAAAGATAAGACCATGCATCTGATATGTGCCCTAGTGGTGGCAACAGTGACCAGAAATGACACTTTCCACACAGCAACCTGATAGTCAGCCTTCATGACAAGTGCAGTACTGAGTCTGATGATGCAATACAACTACAAGGGAAGGCACACAGTGTTTAAAGGGTTAACAACTGACAGAGGCATTGCAGATTTTCCAAAAATTATCAGAAAATATTTCATCTTAAACTCATCTTGTAAGAGGAGACCTGAAACATTCCCCTCTTGTAAAGGGGCAGAATATTATTTTTTTTTAAACTTCTGAAAGCCTAATTCAAGCAAAGGTATTATGCAAACCCCATCTCCATCCTTATTAACCGATCCATATCAGAAGCCATAATCCCCGACATATGGAAAATCTCACGTCATACCACTTCACAAAAGGGGCAGTTCCACTGAACTGTCTAACTACAGGCCCATAGCCATCTT
>NC_056730.1:779935823-780045823 GCF_019279795.1 Protopterus annectens
CAGACTGATGTGAAGGTAGTTCCAGGGATCCAAGGTGAATCCCCCCTTGTGGAGTGGTATAACTGCAGCTGTGTGCCACTCAGTGGGCACCAGGCCTGATGCGAGGCTATGATTACACATGACAGTTAGGCGAGTTGCCACTTAATTTAGTAGTTCATGTAGTGCACAGCCCAGGATGTCATCTGGTCCCATGGATGCTGTATTCTTAACTGTGGATAGTGTGGTTTCTGCCTGTGTGGTCATGATTACTGGGTAATGGAACTATTTTTGTATCGACACTGGCCCTTTTGGGGGTGAATGTGGCAATAATTCTGCCAGGATATTGGCACAATCTGTGGGAGCAGTCTATGTAATGTAATTCTGTTGTAGCTCAGAGCAATTCTGAGCATTGCCAGTTAGATTCTGGATAAAACTATAGAATGCTGTGTGGTTGTCTGTGGAATCTATGATGATTTTAGTTACATAACCAGCTTTGGAGGATTCCATGAGGGATCTCAACGTCTTACCGGGGCTGGTAAGAGAGATGTTTGCATCCTTGGATTATCCTTTTTTCTTCAACAGTGTCCACCTTCCATTGTATACTCTGTTAATGGCAGGAGACTACCAGACTGGCTTGCTTATATGGGAGGTGAGCGTCATGGTTCTATGTGGGATGTCAGGAAACATGCACAAGTGGATGTGCTCATTCAGTGCCTTAGTGGAGGATTCATCAGTTGAACTGTGAGCTCCTGTCTCCATGGCGGTGACAAACACTGTCACTTCTGCCTTGAGTAGCATGACGCTGGCTTTGGAGAGGTCTTTTACGGACAACTGTATATACATTATTTTCACATGTTCAGTTTGATTAGCCTATGGTGGGATTACTTTGGTGAAACCTCACTCTCATGTACTGTTGTGATGGCTTACTGGACAGTTACTGTGACTATAGTGTACAGGGTCCTGAGTTCATAACCTGCAAAGGCAGGTTATTTTTGTTCTGGCCAGAACAGCGGTTAATGCATACAGACTAATTAGGGCAATTTAGGTTAGTCACACTCAATCCTGCTGATGTCAATCACTGTGAAGTACACCTTTAGGGAAAGAGTACTCCAGTAATCTCTGTGGTGCGTGCTATAACAGTGTAATGCTGTACTGTGATACAGAACTCTGGTAGGGGTTCTAGTCTCACACATGGGAGTTGTGGATGCTTTTGTGTCTGTTCCTATGCCTGTGTAGAGAGCAATGCATGTTTGGCTAGTCAAACTCACTACAATTCATTTTCCCTCCTTTGACAATCCTGCTGATGTCACTCGCTGTGAAATAAACCATTGGGGAAAGAGTATTCCATAATCTCTGTGGCACATTCTATAACTGCATAGTGCTGTAGTGTAATAACTAGTTAGGTAGGAGTTCTAGTGACAAGTGTGTGTGCGTGTGTGTGTGTGTGTGTGTGTGTGTGTGTGTGTGTGTGTGTATATATAATGTGTCAATGTTTGTCGTTCGTGTCCTGTGTGGAGGTGGTTGACAGTGTGTAACAACTGGACTCAATGTTGAGTGGGGTTTTAAAATTTCTTATATGGTGCCCCTAGCATAAATCACAATATCTACCATGCAGGGATAACAGATGTGATATCAGTACATAGTCAGTCAGGGGTTCGATACCTTGGACTGGTAGCTGTGCGACACAAACCTGCTTACACCTTTTACTCTCCCAACCCACCCAGACTTATCTTTGCCTCTGTCTGCCTCTCTCACTCCCTCTCTGGTGGATGTGGGGGCTTATACCTGCTTTGTTTAGGCAGCGGCATGTGTATAGTCAGTGATGCTCATGATCAGCTGATCGCCTCTGCATGGATTACAGCCCTCCTCTAGCTGATTGCATATGGGACAGCTGTGGTAACATTCCCATAGCCAATTGCATGGAAACACACTCCAATATCTAGGAACATCATGTTGGTGTTGGGCCTTTTCATTCACTGTGAGCAGGAACTAGATGTGTTGTTTGGCAAACAGCATCACAGATGGATTGAGGACTTATCTCTGACAACATACACTGTGGAAACAGGCCAACACACAGGAGGGGGGTGTGCCTGTCTTGACTACAGACTGTAAGTGCTGCTATACTGCAGTTGGGGTAATATTGGTTTAACAGGGTGTGTGTGGATATGGCTGTCCTACATGTTTTAATACTTGTCATGTCAGTGCTATGTTTATGAGGAATCCCCAATCTGTAGGATCAGCTGCAGACTGGGCAGTGTGTTGTGCCTTGTGTTCCGTGCGTTACCCACAGAGCACCTATCTCTCAACTGCAGAAGGTAGTGTGAGGATTGCAGTTGGTAGATGGTGACAGCCGGGAGAGTTACTGACATCATATCCCTCATAGGACATATGTTGCATCAAACCCTGTTATGACAGGAAATGTATGAGGTTATTACAGTGACATGTCAGTATTGGCCCAGTGATTGTGCCTTCAGCCACAACTCTGTCAACCTTTGTACATATGTCATGCAGTAGGGGGTGCATATGTTCTGTACACCATATTCATTGACAGCATATCTGATAACAAGCCAGTGAGATATCAGACTGCTACACATGTTATGTATAGCAGGGGTTATATCTGAGGACATAGCCTGAGCATTCTGTGGTTGTGTGTACAGTACCGAGGTATGTGCAAGTCTGGTAATTGTCGACATAGTGTATATGTACTTGGCCTGTGTAGAGACTGTGGTAGATGTCATTGTTCTTGGTCCTATTCTATTTGATGTTACATGCGGCTCCACTGTATGTCAGCCTATCAGCTTACATGTTTGTAGGGGCGAACACACACATGTCCCAAACTACAGACAGCCACTGGACCACACTGTGTAGTGGCCCAGTATATGTAGGTTTGTTGTGTGAGTGGCTCATATGAGGATGGTGTACATCAGATAGTCCATATACTGAAATAGTACGCTAGCTTACCATATGTGGCTGTGGCTGTGTTCATATTGGTTGTGGTTATGCACTTTCACACAGGGGTCTGTTACTCTGTGATGTGACATACCTGTAGAGCCTGATATCTATGCAGGTACATGTGTGTTACTCTGTGATAGGACACTTTAGAGCTGGCTATCTATGCAGGTACATGTGTATTCCCACACAGGAGATGAAGCCCAGTGTTGAGTCAGTCTGCCTGTAGCCTGCACTGTGCTTTGTTACATGCCTAGCAGCTTACTGTACTTATCCAGTGAGATGTCATGTCCAGATACTTGCCAGATGTACTGCTGCCAGGCTACCATAACAGTCATGTATGTCAGACAAAGCAGTGGGATGCTGTTTAGATGTATGTCACTAACTAGTGGATAGTATGTTGTCATGGCACCTCTGTACCAGCGGTTATTATGAGTCAGGACAGATAGGGGTGTATGAATGCATAACCTATGGAGGCAAATGTATACCAGTATGTACGTGTTATATTCATCTACATGGTTGTTAACATCCACATTGACAGGCCTGGTCCACATGTCTTGCATGAAGGGGATCTGTGTATACCCCTGGACTGACCAGAGTGTCTCAGACTGTCCACATATATTGGCCACATCGCAACTGTAGTCCACAGGAGCGTTACTGTGCTAGCAGTGGTACTGTACTATGATGACCTTAGGATGTCTGTAAGTAGCCAATGGCGCACATGTTAATAGCAGATGTGGCCTCCCACACACACCATTTCTGTGAAGACAATCCCTATTACAGTAGCAATAGTCTACAAATATACCTGCAATACATACGTGACATCCCCTTGCACCGAGAGGTTGGGATTATTGGGGCTGAGGTAGGGCTCCACTACATGTGAAGGGCATATGGTGAACATATATGTATATATAATTATACATATATCTATATAGATATGTACACATATACATATCTTGCTTACTGTATAACAACAGTTTTACACATATGTGCCTGAGTGCCAGCCTCTTTCCTCCACCTACATACGAGGCTTTGCACATATGACATGTTATGAGGGGTTATGTAGTGGGCTGTGTGTATGTCATGCTGTCATTCCTGCCATCTTTCCACTGCTGTTGTGTCCCCCACACATACTAGGGGTTGGGGCCATAGATGTGTGGGCTTCACCTACACAATACTTGTGTGCCCTAATGCACTGCAGAGGCCAGTGTATGTAACAGTGGTATATGGCCCAGTATTAGTGAGTGTAGGGGGGTACACCATGACAAACCTAGGCTGTTACAACATGTGTGGGTATCTGGGGTAAGCTGCCTTAAGGTATCTGGATGTACATTACCATACAATCTACCTTGGGTAAATGCAGGCCTACTGCCTCCTGCCATATGGAATGTTCTCTTTGTCAGTGTGATTGTGATGGTGTCAGGTATGCCTTGTTATGTAACAGATACATCCCATTGTGTCAACTGGGGTCTGAACCCCTAGGGATAGTGTACAGCGTGTAGATAGAGGCTGCTGACCTATACATCTGCATTACATACTGTTGATTGTCTGGTATGATGTGGCCCAGTCTGTCATTACTATTGTACTACTTGAAGGCCTCGGCCTGGACAGCAACATAGGTCAACCTTTCCAGACTACTGTCTTAGTGTAACAGTTTCACAGTTACATTACTCTGTTCATATGGATGTCAGTGTCTAAACAGCTATATGACATGGCATATACAACTGTCATAGTGCACAAATAAAGCTTTCACATTCATTAATGCACACCTGTGTGTGGTGTTATACCCGCTGATATCTCTGTGGGTATATGTTGCAGGCTATGAATGTCATTCATATGGGTGGCTCATACAGTCTCCAGTTGGTAAGGTGGTGACTGTAGGAATACTGGCTGCTACATATTGTGTGCACATACTACATATGTATCTTACTGTACATATCTCTCTGTGTGTATGTGCAGTTACATATATATCGATACAGATATATCGATACATATATATATATATATATATATATATATATATATACACATACCTGTATCTGCATATATGTGTCTGTGTATATGTATCCTAGGGATGGCCATATGTGTCTGTGTACAAGTATCCTAGGGATGGCCATGTCGTGTCTGGTCCTGGTTATGGGCTCTGCAACACTTGGCAATGTATTACAGGGGGGATGTGCTTGGCTGGGGGGGGGGTTATACCTATTTGTACCAGATGTATATTGTGTGGGGCCTCTCAACCCCATTAACGTTGCATGAGGACATATGTTTTTATTTCCCCATTGTTATCTACAGATGTATGTCTGTATATATACACACACACATATACATATTATATATATATATATATATATATATATATATATATATATATATATATATATATATATATATATATCACCTGCAGATGTGGACATATATATCTATAGATGTAGGCATTTGCATACCTGTTTAGACATTAATATATTTACTCACACACACACACACACACACACACACACACACACACGCACACTCACACGCACACTCACACGCACACTCACACACGCACACACCTACATGTTGGAATACATTCTCTGTAATGTTGAATGACTGGGCTGGATGATATGTTTGTGAATACATCAAGGATATGCATATCTGAGATAGCTTAGTGTAAATCACTTTGGCTATGGTGTGCAGGGTCCTGGGTTTGATCCTAGAAGAGGCTGTTTATTTTGTTGCTAGGCAGAATAAGGGTCGTTAGATACAGTGTGATTAAGGCACTTTTGAGCAGTTGTAAGCGGGTTTGAGCGATGATAAGCACTAAGTTACGGTTACTGTTTCTTATACCCGGTTAGCTCATGAATTGCTTACACCCATGCAAACAGGCTTAATCCCGCTTACTGCTGCTTAAAAGTGCTTACTCCCACTTTTTTTTTTTTCAGGTAGGAGTGGGATGTTGGGGCAGGGTAGTAGGTATATTTGGGGAGGTAGGTTGGGTAGTTTAATAGACAAGACACACAAGAGGCATACAGGGGCGGTATATCACACATGTGGGGACAAAAACCTTGATGGGGAGAGGTGTTGGGATATCGGAAGCCGACAAGCCCCCTAGTGGTAACAGTGGGACTGAGGTCCCCACTCATAGGTAGTCACCACTGCACTTTCACAGCCCCAAAGGGGGCTGTGCTGGGAGCTGAGCCGCAGAGCCAGGCTGACTCTCTAATTGTGACACGCGGCCTTCAAGCTGGCGTAGAAGATCACCAACCTGGTTGTTGATCGCTCTACACACCCAATTTGGCCACTGTTGACAGGTGCCTGTTCATGCCCACTCCCGGGGGGAGGCGAGACCCATCCCCTGAGGTGGTTCCACCTGATGGTGGTGCAGAACCAACGGACAGGGAGGTGTGGAGTTGGGCCCCAGACATGCTGGTGGCCAGTGCCTCGGCCAACTGAGTTGGAGAGGTGGGTCCGCTGGGACCGGCCTTCCCAAGCATGCTATAGTGTTTAGATTTCAACATCCTATATGGGTTAGTTATAGTCAACATATTCTGGGGTTAGGTATAACAGCATGCATAAATATTACCATCAACCCAGACACCAGATACGGAACAGTTGCATAGCAAACAGAACACATGCATATATGGGACCACAGTGGTAATACGAACAGCATGCAGGTACGTTGATGGCACAGTGCCAACAATGTTTGAATAATTCAATATGACACATGCATGGGAACCATTAGAATATTTATCAAATGACTGGCCATTATCAGAGTCAGTACAAAGCAGTTGGGGTGGGCATGTTGATTATTGTTGGAGATCAGGTAGGGGGAGAGAAAGTTGTCAGTTAACAAGTAGTTTATTCCTGTACTCCACATTACTTTCCTAGTCAGTGCTGCTATCTGTACCTTACAAGTGTTACTACAGACATATATTGGACACTGATATAGCCGTCAACATCATTACACATGAACTGGTTTTACCTGCAGTATAGACCTCTTACCTGGTATACCTGTGGAGGGAATGTTTGTTAACAATGACTAACTGTACACATATGGTGGGATTACGGGTTGACGTTTTGCACTATCCTATCCAACTCCTTCTGCACAGACTCTGGCCATGTGTTGACCACATGCTGGTATAGCTGGACATATCTAGACTATTGCAGTCTTCCACCTTTAGTGACCTGACACACACATACATGCTTTCCTACACCGTTATATTATGTAACACAGTGTGGCCGACAGTGACCACTGATACTTTATTATTCAGAGAAACTGCAACACTCACAATCCCCTACAATATCAGGGTGGACGGTACCAGTACAGGTTATACTGGACTGTATTTCACAGCACAGTGTTCATATCCAATGTACCTGTAGAAGCAATGCTTGTTAGCACTACCTGACTGTTGCTACACAAGGTTCCAGATTACACATTAGTATTATGCACATACATCTCACTCCATTACTGTACACACTCTGACTACAGTTTAACAGGTTGGGATGTAAATAGGACATACGTGGCTTCTTAGTCACATAAGATATTGGGGAGTTGCTAGTGTGCCAGGTTTGTTGTTATATGTGTGTGTCAGTCAGTTGTATTTCCTGTTTGCTGTCTATACATCTGGGATCATCCCACTTATTTCCCAGGGGGACATGTTGATAGGCATTAGATATGGGCCCCTTTAATAGACACTCTGGACATATCTGTACAGTCGTGGTGTATAATTCTGTATGCAGACTACTACCACTGGCAGGATTCAAACCATGGCTGTGTGTGCTAATAAAACAACAGTTCACATCTCAGTTGAATATGCTATTCAGGTTTTGCTGTCTGCATTTCCACTGTTTAATGTCTATGTGTGTCTCTCAGTTGTACTAATTGAACTCTTGAGGATTACACCTGTCATATACAGGCATTCCTACACATTCACATTATGGTGCATGGTGTGGGTAACAGTGCTTAATACTACAGTAGTATTACGTGATTGCAAATCTAAATTACCATATGATACCAGAATATACACATACAGTTCAGCTGTTCGACCCGTTTTGTCAGGGTATTACACTTTTATTGCCATACTAACAATAATAGACTTTTCCTGACATATTCTCTAGTGTATGCAGTACTTGCCTTGAACAATACAGGTTTTATACTAGCAATTACTTTACTACTACTTTTATTTTTATTTCCTATGACAGTAAAAGCATGAGTATTACTGACCTGCCTCGCGTCATAACCGTGCCAGGCAGCAGATGTGGGCCTCCTGGTTCGCGGCCCACTCCACTGCAGCTGTGGGGGACATAAGAGGAATATTTAGCCATACCTATCCATGATATACCTGAGCTGGCCATTATTAAACAGGTAGCGGACTAATACTTACACACAGCTGGGACATACCCTGATGCTCTAGCCTCTTGGAGTCACTCCTCCAAGAGGTCCCCCTTCCACTGCTTCAGGTTGGCATAGTGGTGCCGGACCTGCTTACCAGTTCAGAGTATGCCAGTGGCACTGGTGAGGTCACAGGCGACATGGTCCCAGGCCTCCGCCTTATATTGGGAGCCCTGGTACTGGTCCTGCAGCAGTCTCTGTGCATGGTCTTTAACTAGGAGTCCAGCCATGACCTTGGACTCCTGGATGCACCAGCGCTGCACCCAAAAGCACACTCCTTCTCCCCTTACTGCCATAGTGTCTGCAAGGGAAAGCTACAACCAGTTATAAGCTGTATTCCCGCCTCTTGGGTTTAAGTAGGGCCGATTTCCCACACTTTTCCATGGTTGGCCAGTTTTGAAAAGGCTAAGCTATGGGCAAACCTGCTTACCTAGGGTTGGCATTGTGTAAAGGGGTATACCACTGGGCAGATTGAATTGGCTTCCCTACACATTGCTTGCACTTACTAAGCTGAGCTGTGCTGCAGTTGGCATTGCTTAATAGTTAATTAGCACTATATTTGCCTTTTGGCAGTGATTTATTATTCATTACAGGGTATATATGTGACTGGTATCCGTGATTCATGTGTACATACACTGTATGGGGACCTGGGGACTTCTACACCTTATTACAATAACACCTCAAATCTAGTTTTACTGCACTACTCCAGTTCACATATTTATGTTCTGTAGCAGGTTATACAACATCACACTATACATAGATTCAGTTCACATGTTTAATCTGATTTTCCTGTGGTGAGGATTAGTTTGCTGATACCTCATTTATATGTACTGCTATGATGGCTTAGTGGTTAACTACTGTGACTGTGGTGTACAGGGTCCTGGAGTTCGAGCCTTGCAGTAGCTGTTTATTTTGTTGCTGGGCAGAACATGGGCCATTGGATACAGGGTGATCAAGGCACTTTACAGCAGTTGTAAGCAGGTGTGCGCTGAGCTAAGCAATGCTAACCTCCGGTTGCAGTTTCTTACATTCAGTTAGCTTCTACTTTGCTTAATCTGTGTAGGCAATGCTTACTCTCATGCAAACACACACTTAAACATGCTTACAAGTGCTTATATATGCTTACTACTGCTTATTTGTGCTTAAACCTGCTTACTAGTGGCTTATTCATTATGACACTGACACTTCACATGTGCATTTAATGCAGTACTCCAGTTCACATTTAAATGTTATTTAGTAGGTTATACTGCAAAAGAATGTCAAAAAATGTTCATATATAGATTTCACATAGAAAATGGAATGTGCTGCAGTGGGACTCGAACCAGGAATACCTGTTCGTTAGGTGGATGCTCTGACCACTACACTATTGCTGTGCTGCTTCATTTGCATATATCTTCCTTGTTATCCTCTTCAGCCTTTTAAACTGCTTTAACCATAGCTAAGCGATGGGCAAACATGTGCACCTACAGTTAGCTGTACTCAGGATTTAAAATAAATAAATAAATAAAAGGGTTTCTTTGTTTTAATTTATATGTACTGTCCCTATTGTACACATGGGGGACTGTTGGTGGGGATATGCAGAGACCTATGAGCGGTCTCGCAAATTTATTTACAGTTTCTGCTGTTCTACTTTGCAGGAGCATGTTTATTCTGAGAGCTCTGCTCTCAGACACGCCCCCTGCACTCGTCCATGCTCTGTGTAGGATTAGGAGGTCAGGCAGCGTGCCTTCATTAATATGCATGGCGCTCTGCCGTCCTACTCATAAACTGCCGCTTCCGTGCAGGACTAGATTAGTCCTGCACGGAAGATTAGTAAATCCGGGGGTTGATCTCAAACACATAATCCATGATGCAAACATCAGTCCTGGTAGCCTGGTACTGAAACGAAGCACAATCACTGGAGAAAATGAATCCACCCTCAACACAGCCAAAAAGATTACTGAGGGGGCATGGCTTAGATTGCAACTGCTAACAGCACAAAGTCTTAAATCTGCATTATTTTCTTTTTTTTTCTGACAGAATTGTATTATACAAACTTAACAAAAACCTATTTTCTCATACAATTTGAGTTTTTTAAACAAAAATGGACAACTATTTGAAAGAAAAATCAAGTTTTATGTTTTTTCTTTGATTTTTTTCATGTCAGAAGTTATGACTTATGACAGAAGGAGTCACAACTCTCAAGACAACTCAGTGATAAAGGAACTACAGTATATAATGGGCAGTATCCAGGAGCTTTCTGTTAAATTTGATAAACGTAACATCAAAATGGACAATATAAAAAGATTCCAAGAAACAAACAGAAATGTTAAAAGAGATCATAAAACAATCTGTTCATATCTCAGCAACAGAATAAACACTAAATGACCTGGAGAGCAGAATGGCAGAGAGTGAGAATCACACAGAATTCCTGTCAAAACAAAATACTTTGCTTATGGAAAAACTAGGGGACCTAGAAAGTAGATCTAGAAGAAATAATATTAGGATATATGGATTACCAGAAAAGGAAGGAGGAGCAGATTTTAACTGACTAGATGACTAAAATTCTAAATCTACCAGAAGCTCTTTTATTACTGAGAGAGCCCACAGACCTGTTTCGACTTCTTTGAAGAAAAATCCTCCAGTCCCCATCTATTATTGTAAAATTTCTCTCCAGCCAAGACAAGGAACTGGTACTGAAGACTTCTTAGTCTAATTCTGTGATAATTAAACAATGCTATCGAGTAAGACAATGACTATGCTGCATCTGTTATGACCAAAAGGAAAGCATGTATTCCATTAATAAAATACTTAAAGGAGCTAAACATTAAAGCTCAGCTAATGTTCCAGACAGAATTAGGATGTTTTTACCAGACTGTCAGAAAATGTAATTCTTTAATTCTTGTTTCTCAGGGTTAGTTCAGCACTTGAGCTCTAAGCAAGCTGGTTTCACAGTTGGGGGTGCTTTACATTCTGTGAAGTCAGCCCACCCAAGGTGTAAGCTACTGGTCAACACGTTTTGCTTATCTGATTGCCTGAGGGTCTATTGTGCCTTTTATACTACTGCTATACAGAATTACATTTCTGTGAAATTGTGCTCAGCTGATTAGCTGGCTGTGTTTGATTCTATAATCATCTGGATATACCAAGCTGATGCAAGTATACTTTTTTGCACTTCTGTTTCAGTGAGAGTAAACAGAAATGTTACTGCATTTTTTATTTCCTTCATTGAATTCTGCTGATCGCTTGTCTGCATTGTGTTAACAAAACTGTACTCCATTTTTTATTTGCTTCATTGAATTTTGCTGGTCTTTGTCTTCATTTTGTTGGTTTTTCCTACCCTCCTACCACAGTGTTGTTTGTATTCATAAACATGGTGGCTTTGGAATTGCCCGCCCCTGCTGTTACTTTCATTTTTGACACTCCTCCCAGTCCCATCACATTTGCTCACTCAACTGAGTATAGTGAGATAATTTGGGAAAGACTACCCCCTTGCATCTCTGATTTTGGACACTCCTCCCAGTCCCACTTCATCAGCTCAGTCTACTGTGTACAGAGAGAGCATTTGGGAAGGCCAACCCCCCCTTAGTTTCTTAATCTTGAATTATCTTCCATTTCCTCCCTCTCCCCTAAGAAAACAAATACACTTTACTCAGCTGCTTTTACTGTAATTGTGTTCTTCCAACTTTATTACCTTATATGGCTTTGCTGCGTGCTCTTAAGTGTTAAAGTGCTTTTCTTCTGCTGCACTTATTATGTGCTTGTTAGTACCCTGATTAAATGTATCTGTTATTCTAAGCATCTTAGATTTGGTTTTAGCACTTGGACTTCAGGCCACTTACTTGACATTTAAGAAGGCTTTGTGGTCTACACTCTTGTGGACAAACCCTTATCAAGACCCTCTCTCCATAAGTCCGCTCAAGTATTCAGAACACTATGTCTGGGCAATTCCGATCAGTTTCTTCTACCACCCTGGTCGACATGGGCATAATGAGACCCTGTAGCAACTGCCTCATATTCACCAACAGCTCTCTTCTCCTAGCACATAATTCTACTTGCGAAAAATGCATCTATATCAGTAACCTGGAATCCATGCTTTCTTGCACCACAGTCAGTACTACTAATAAAGAGGAGACTGCTGGTACAAACATCACGCCACTCACATCACATAACCAAGCACAACACACACAAACAAACACACACACACACACACACACACACACACACACACACACACACACACACACACCTATGCAGCAGTCCTCAGAAACTTACATAAACAGAAGAGACCTCCAAAACACACTCACAAACGTTCCACATACAACACCAAAAGCATCACACACAGCAGACACACCAGTGTCTCACAAACACAGCCCATATGGAATAACAATACATCCACACAGCCCATAATGTAGAACAATAAACCAAACATACTAGTCATTGATGACTCAATTGTGAGACACACTGATGTCCCCCTCACCAGACTAGGCAAGGAGAAGGTCACGGTTAGTTATCTGTTAGGTGCCAGAACCCATGACATCACACATGCACTTAATTCTCTCCACAAGAAGTACAGGTATGACTCTGTCATTGCCCATGTTGGTGTGACTGACTTAAGACATACCTCCCTGGACTATATGAAGAGAGACAATTGAGCTCTCAGAGTAGGTGTCCAAGGCAGGTATGACCCTAGCCCCAAGCAGCATCTTGCCTTCACCAAGAATGATACCACAATACCAACAAAAAATAATTGGACTTCAACAAGTGGCTTAGTTTCTGGTGTCATTCCAAGGGGATCCAGTATCTGTCTACCTGGGATGAGATGGTTGACAGGACTTGATGCTTCACCAGAGATGGCCTCCACCTGTCACCCCTGGGATTCCAGATCATGGCCAAGGCTCGACTCCTCCCTTCTTCCTTTTTTAGACAATGTCCCAAAGTCAAATCTTCCATCATAAAAGATCTGCCAAAAAGCAAATTGAAGGTCATGATGCTTAATCGTAGAAGCCTTAACCTGAAAATGCACTCACTGCAGGCTCTCCTCACACTATAAGATGCCGACATCTGTGCATTCATGGAACCTTGGTTCAGGGCTGCAGAGAGTACCATTGCCAAGCCATACCTCATTCCACACATTCTGACCCCAAAATGAGGTCGAGAAGGCTAAGGGTGATGAAGTCTCTATCTTCGTTAAGGACAGGCACACCGCCAGACTGTTTGCCAGCATAACACACTGGAACTACTCCAGGTGCAACTGACAGTTGGCAAGACACCCATCCAAGTTATAGGCAGCTACAGACACCCCTCCATGACTCAGGACACCCACCTACTTGGCACCATCAAGGTACCCCCTAACACCCAAATCCTTGGTGACTTCAACTACCCTACCATAGACTGAGTGAACTATTCCTGCACTAATACGCTCACCCAATGATTTCTTGACTTCATCAGTTCTAATGCATTAGACCAGCTCGTCTCATCCCCCACAAGGGGAGATAACATTCTGGACTTGTTTCTCACCAGCATGAGCAACTGCTGCACCACTCCCATAGTATGTTCTTCCCTGGTGAGATCAGATCATCAGTCTGTCTCATTTGAAGTTTCTATCCCCCTCCAGCCGTAATCAGGCTAAAAAATTTCTCAAAAAGCTGACTACAACCTCCTAAGGGAGGGTATCAGTAGCTTCACACCACCACCACCACCCCTCACAGGATGCAGACAACTATGCTCAACAGGACGCCAGTGCAGTACACAAGCACCTGTACAACTGCATGGACTCAGCCATACCCAACAAAACTAAAAACTGCTCCTCAAGGCAAAACATACCTGTCTGGTGGACATCCACTATCAACAGGCTTTTAGAATAAAAGGAAGAAACTGTTGTCCAGAGGTAAAAAGGAACATATTCCAAATTGGAAAAACTCACTCCTTAGCCTCAACAAGCAAATTAGATCACCAGTGAAAACCTCCAAAGCCAATTATGAATCAAAACTAGCCTCAGAAAATAAGGGAAACCACAAAGCCTTCTTCAGTTACATCAGAAACCTCCATGGAAAAGCTCAGGTTTGTTCTGAATTAGTACTAAACAGTATCATTTACATTGAACCTTCCGACTTAGGTTCAGTGAAAACTTCACCTCCCTGCCCCCCCAAAGGCCCATTCAACATCCCTGATAGTTGTCCTGCACCTCACATCTTCATAGATCAAGTGTTGACCCTATCCAAGGCAAAGAACACAGCCTCCATGGGACCTGATAATATCCCAGGCTGTATTCTCCACAATCTCCAGCAAGAACTAGCCTTGCCACTGGGCACCCTATTTAACCACAGGCCAAGTACAGGCTTTTTTCCAGCAGAGTGGAGAACTGCCATGGTCATCCCTTTCCACACCCTGGAAACTATCGCCCATTAGCTTGACAAGTCTGATCTGTAAAGCCAGGGAGGTATTATTATAGATCGTATAAAAAAAGACAGAAGGAAATTTTAATTTTAAAGCACTTGACTCCACCCAGTTCAACTTCATCAAGGGCAGATCTTACCTGTTGAACCTGGTTGACTTCTACACTGTTACTAAGGCCCTGGATGAGGGAAAGTCTGTACAAACAGCTTACCTTGACTTGGACAAGGCCTTTGAGACAATCCCCCACTAGGGCATCATTGAAAAGCTAACACATCTTGAAGTAAATCCCAATCTCATCAGGTGGGTGGCCAACTGGCTCACGGATAGGACCCACAAGGTCAAAACAGGTGCCTCCACCTCCAGCAGCAGACTTGTCACTAGTGGTGTTCCCTAGGGATCTGTCCTGGTACCCCTACTGTTTGGCATCTACTTCTCAGAGGTCCAGGCAAAGACAAAAGTCCTGTGTCTGACCAAGTCTGTGGACGACTAAGTTGGGTGCTGTCACTGACTCTCCAGATGATGTTAACATACTGCGAAAGGGTCTCACAGCAATAAATGACTGGTGCCAAAGTCATGGCCTTAAGTTAAACACAAAAATTGTATCATCATACCATTCTGCATAAACATGGCCCCTACTGATTAATACATCAACGACAACTCCCTAAGCACACAACCTGTAGTGATAGACCTGGGTACTCACGTTGACAACAATCTCACAATCGACCATCATGTAGCAGCAGTGGTCAGAAAAGCTTTTAACTTGATTCCCCTCCTAAGTAAAGGGATTGCATCCAGATAAAATGAGGTTATTACCTCTCTGTACCCCTCATTAGTCCAATAAACACCCCATTTGGTATGTACCTCTCCAAACACCTGAACCAACCGGAAAGAACACAGAAATACCTCACAAAGAGAATCCATGGCATCCAACACCTGTCCTATGCAGACAGGCTCAAATCACCATCACTCTACTCGGTATCATACAAACTACTCAGAGATGATCTGTATCTCGCCTACAAGGCAATTTCGGACCCTGCCCTACTGGAGATGCTCCATATACACAAGTCTAAATCCTTGAGCATTACCCGCTCAACAGACCTAAATCTAGTAAGTGACATCAACAAAACCTGCTAGAGAGACAGGTTAGTCTCGCAGAGGCTGCCCTGTCTCTGGAATAGACTTCCCATAAATGTCAAACGGAGTATCTCACTGACCCTCTTCAAGCACAACCTTGATGAGTGAATGGGAAACCACAAATATGCCCCAGGGGCTCCACCCCACCTGTGTCCCTCATTGACAGGGGTGACGGGTACTGACTGAGGTTTGTTTCTTGGGGATAAGCTCTTGGCTAAGCTTGTAAGGGCCTCAAGGCCATTAGCCTAGTAACCTTCTAAGAGCTTATGATCCTCTAAAAGGTGCAGTAGACATTTCTCAGAAAAGTAACTTTTTGATCAATCAGAAAATATGGACACAAGCAACAAGTACAGTTGTGTACACTTACCATAAATGTAGATGTTAAGAGTATATTCACTGTTGCCATCATCACATTTGGGTTATCCCTGCCAGGGAGGGTAGCCCTCAGCCAGCCCGAATACCAAAGACTTAGCATTTCTGAGTCAGTTGCTGTCACTTGAGGACTGACGTTAGGTTGTCAGTAGTATAAAGTAAGGCAGTCGACACCATTACATCGGTTTTTCTTGCCCTAACCTGTCAGGAGCCCCCAAGTAGGAGTCCAGATTCTGGTGGAAGAAACCCCCCAGTGGAAAATAAATACCAGTAAGTCCCTTGTAAGGAAAGGAGAACACGTTAGAAAGGTAATAAAAGGAGAAAGAGAAGAAAGGGGGATGGAGGGAGGGAAAGCAGGACTGCAACAGTAAATACACTCGAACATCTACATTTATGGTAAGTGTACACAACTATATTATGTTCTTCGTGTTTCACTGTTGCAGTCATCACATCTGGGTTGACTCCCAAAGCTGAGGAAATGGGTGGAGACAATCAAGGAAACTAGGGGCTGGCTAGGATGCCCTGCAAACTCTGCTTTGGATTTGGAGAAGAGGGACAGGTGGTAATGCTTGGTAAAAGGGTGAACAGATGTCCAGGTGGCAGCCTCCAGAATGTCCCTGGTAGGGACTCCTCTGAGTAAAGCTGCAGAGGTGGAGGCTGCTCTGGTGGAGTGTGCCCTGACCCCCTTGGGGGGAGGCTTTCCCTGCTGTTTGTAGCAAGAAATATATGCAGTGTGCTATCCATTTGGAAATGGTTTGTTTGGAGATGGCTTTGCCTTCTGCCCATGTAGCAAAGCTAACCAGCAATTGATCAGACCTTCTGAGGGATTTAATCTTGTCTAGATAGAATCTGAGCTGTCTGTGCACATCTAGAGAGTGAAGACTCCTTTCCCCTTTGTTCTGGGGATTAGGAAAAAAGGAGGGAAAATGAATGGGAGAGCCACACTGGACACCATCTTGGGCATGGAGGATGGGTTAGTTCTGAAGGATACCCTCTCTGCATGGAAGATGATGAAGGGTTCCACAGCCATGAGTGCTTGCAGCTCAGAGACTCTTTTGGCTGAAGTGATGTCCAGAAGAAATGCCGTCTTCCAGGAGAGAAATTTTAGCTCTGCAGAAGAAGCTAGTTTGAAAGGGGGCAGGGTGAGCCTTTTCAATACAGGTTCCAATCTGGTGTTGGTGCCCTTCTGGGTGGCTCCAAGTTACTAGCCCCTCTTAGGAACTGTTTGATCAAAGTGTGTGCGAAAAGAGGCTGCTCAGTGAGAAAATGAGCAGAAATAGCAGAAGCATGAATTTTTATAGGAGAGAAAGAGAGGCCACTGTGCAGTAGATCAGCTAAGTAATCAAGGATGAGAGGGAGGGAGGGCTGTGCCATATTGCCTCCCTTAGCCTGGATCCAGGTGCAGAACCTTTTCCAATTATCAGCATAAGACTTTCTGGTGATAGGACATCTGACCTCATGGATAACATCCAGAACCTGTTACGGAGGTTGGCAAATTGGTTTGGGGTTAGGGAATAAGCCAAGCTGCCAAACTGAGTGTCTGCAATTGGGGATGCATAAATTCCCCTTCCCTCTCGGTCAGAAAGTTTGGAATCTGAGGAAGATGCCATGGGGGTAGCAAGGACAGGCTGCGCAGCAAGGGGTACCAGTGCTGCCAGGGCCAGTCTGGAGCTATAAGAATGGTCCTTGGTTTTTCCTACCTTATTTTGAGCAGCACTCTGGGGATGAGAAGTAGGGGAGGAAAGGCATAGACCTATAGACTGAAACAGGGGAAGGACAGGGCATCCACTTTCCAAGTCATGCAGTGATGGTCCCTGGTCCAGAATTTGCTGAGCTGATGGTTGGTCTGGGAGGCAAAGAGGTCGATCTTTGGGGTTTCCCATTTCTGAGTTATTAAGGTGAAGGTACTTCTGTTGAGTTGCCACTCGTGTGGGTCCAGACGATTTCTGCTTAACTGGTCTGCCAGAGACTTGAGAGAGCCTGGTAGGAATTGTGCTACCAGGTGTAGCTGCATGGCAGAGGCTGTGTGCCAAAGGATCATGGCCAGCCTGCATAGAGGGTAGGAGTGAGTCCATATCTGCTTGTTTATGTACCACATCACAGTGGTGTTGTCTGTTTTGATCAGGAGAGCCCCTAGAGAGAGAAGGGGCTTGAAAGCTATCAAGGTGTGCTGCACAGCCATCATCTCTTTTTGACTGATGTGCAGAGGGATTTGCTGTGGGCTCCATTGGCTCTGAATGCACCTACCGTCCAGGTATGCACCCCAAGCATAGTCTAATGCATCTGTGGTGAGGGTATGGGTGGCAGGGGAGGGATGAAAGGCATTCCCTTGTTGTGGAAGCATGCTGTTGCCCACCAAAGAAAATCTTTTCTGCGGCAAAGAAGTATAGGTAGAAGAGTTTCCAGGTCTTGAGTGTTGGCACCAAAGGCTCTTTAAGTACCATTGAAGTTTCCTCATATGCAGGCTGGCATATGGAATGAGTAGTATGCAAGATGCCATGAACCCCAGAGCTTGTAGGATCTTCCTTGCAGTTAGCTGGTGGCTAGTTGAGAGAAGTAGGCAGGAACGTTTGTTTCTCTGGATTAAGGTATGCCATCTGGGAAGCTGTGTCCAGACTTGCTCCCGGGAAGATTATCCTTTAAGTGGGCACCTGTTTGGATTTCTTTTAATTGATTGTGTACCCTAG
The DNA here is from genome assembly GCF_019279795.1 of Protopterus annectens. Taxonomy (NCBI): domain Eukaryota; kingdom Metazoa; phylum Chordata; order Ceratodontiformes; family Protopteridae; genus Protopterus; species Protopterus annectens. Next base: position 779,954,697 of record NC_056730.1, read on the forward strand.
GGAGGTTAGTAGGGTCTCCACAAAGAGCAGGTGCTTGAGCAGCTTCTCCTGGCTGTCTGCCTGAATAAGGCAGTCGTCTAAGTATGGGTCAATCGGAATATTTCTTTGTCTGCAAAAGGCAATGGCTGGAGACAGACATTTTGTGAAAACTCTGAGGGCAGTAGATAAGCCGAAGGGAAGTGCAGATAACTGAAAGTGTTGAGATCCTGCCCTGAATTGTAGGCATCTCCTGCATGATTCCCTGATAGGAATGTAGAGATACGCCTCTTCTAGATTTAGGGTGGCTAGCCGAGTGTCCTTGGAGATCATGGATAGCAGCTGCTGGAGGGTGAGCATTTTGAATTTTGGTATCAACAGGAAGGTGTTTAGAATGGAGAGATCAAGGATGGGATGCCGGGTGCCCTCTTTCCTGGGTACAAGAAAAAGTCTGGAGTAGAAACCTTGGCCAATCTGTTCTGCAGGAACATCCTTTACTGCCCTGATAGGGAGCAGGGAAAGGATTTGCATTTGTGCCTCTGCCCACTGATTTGGTGGTAAATCTGGGAACGCTTTTGGGGCTGGAAGGGTGTGGAAGGAAAATTTGTATCCCTGAAACACAATGTTCAGAACCCAGTTGTCCTTGGTAATGGTGGCCCAGGTGCTTGAGTGAAAGGAGAGTTTTCCTCCTAGGGGTAAATGAAAGTGGGCAGAGAGAGTGGGTGGAGGAGGCGAGTCATTGTGAGTTCTTACCATAAGGGGTTGGTTTAGAACTCCCTGGTTTTGAAGTGGAGGTAATCTACTGCTTAGATCTCTGCATTCCCTGGGCTGCTGTCTGTGGTGTCTGCTTCCACAGGGCCTAGGCTGGGCCTGGTCACTGGGAGCAGGAAAGGACCAGTGTTTGTAGGGGCAATGCCTGCTGAACCAAGGGGGGGTGGGCCTGCAAGAAATCCTTAACTGTTTGTATATATTTTGCTTTTTCCTCCATCTTTTTTTAAGATCTCTTCTGCTTTAGTGCCAAATAAATTATCTTTGTACAAAGGGGCATCCAACAATTTAGATTTGACATGATCTGGCAGGGGCTGTTCCTTAAGTCATGCATGTCTTCTAATGACAGATCCAGGGTCTGCTGCCCTGCAAAAAGCTTCTAGGGTGTCAAAACCACATTGCAAGGTGTGTTTAATTACTTGACTTGCAGAATGCATTAACTCTTGTAAACCTTTAGATTCTGCCCAAGCAGGAAAAGAAGACAATTTTTTGTTTAAGGAGTTCCAAGGTATGTTGCTGAAATTTCAGCATATGGAACTGGCAATTTAGTGCCCTGATATCAAGAGTAGCTGAGTTGTATACTTTCGTACCCCATCTGTCCAATGCCTGAGAATCCCTGTCTGAGGGGGTGGGATTCTTAGAAGAGGTTGCTTTAATCCCTTTTGGCCCTTGAGAAATGACCTCAGGGTCAGCTTAGGATTTTTAAAAAGATATTTGTGTGAGTCAGGGACTCTATAGTACCTGTCTGGTTCTCTGGGAGCAGGAGGAAGAGCGTTAGGAGTTAAAGTAGATTTGAGAAAAAACATCCAGGACTGGGAGGGGGGGTGGATAATGATCTGTGTTGTGGAAGATCTAGGAATTCCCTGAGTGTCTTTTTAGACTGAGGGTAGTCCTGACTCTCCCATTGGAAATGCTCCCTTAAGGTATGGAGGGTTTTGCCAAAGGAAAAATCCTCTGGAGGAGAGGAATCCTCTGCATCAGAATCCTCATAAGTGGAGAGGGGTTGCATGTCTTCATATTCAGATGCATCAGATTCATCTGACTCTTGTTCAGACAAAACTACAGGGGACAGATCTCTTTTCCTTTTGGAAGGGGTAGCTTGGCTTCCCCTGATCAGCATGATGAGGTCTTCCGCCATTTTAAGCATTTGAGACTGAGGCAAGGTAGCAGGCATCTGAGAGTGGGTCGTTGTGGTTTCTTGAGTGTGGTTCATACCCTGGGGCCTAAGAAACCCGGTAGTTTTGGAAAGAATGGTAGTCGCAAAAGAAGCCGTCAGTTTGTGTAGAGTTTCGGTAGTGAGAAGGACTTCCTCAGAAGCTGGTGCCTGCTCAGTGGCTCTGGACCCAACCAAGGTTGAGACGACCGTAGGATCCTTAGTCGAAGAAGTTTCGTGGCATACTGGACTCCGAAAGGGTCTCAGTAGCGGACTGTGAATCAACAGAAGCAGGCATCAGGGGCTGAGAATGCACCTCACTGGAGTACCGGAGAATTGACGACTAGTTTAACAGAAGTGTCATTGGTAGGTTTAGACCTGTGCGGTCTCTCTCTCTATCTTTACGTTTTTTCAGAAGATCTGCTGTCAGATGGCTTACCAAACCCATATCATAATTCATGGACTGTAAGCAAAAATATCTGACTACAATAAGGGCCAGACGATGGATAGTTCTGGCATTGAACAAAGCACAGAAGCGACAACGGACGTCATGGTCTGGGCCTAAACACGTGATGCAGTAAGAGTGGAAGTCTCGGTGTGGTATTTGGTTTTCCACAGGCAAGACAATTATTAACTTTTTCTGACATTGGTTAATGTAAGAAAAAAGGATCCCCAACGGGGTACTTAGCTTTAGAAGACTTCAACTTCAGGGAAGAAACTCAGGTAGCGGCGGACTGGCACTTGTGCAAACTGCTTCGAGCTCCATGGCAAGAAAGACTGATATAATGGCATCAGCTGCCTTACTTTATACGACAACCTGACGTCAGTCCTCAAGTGACAGCAACCAATGCAGAAATATTAAGTCTCTAGTATTCGGGCCGGCCGAGGGCTACCCTGGCAGGGATAACCCAAATATGATGACTGCAACAGTGAAACATGAAGAACATATGGCTGATCTTCAAAATGCAAAAACAGTAAAAAAATTAAAGAAAAAGTAATGTTGTTACCATTTTCAATTTTGCCTAAATACCTTTCTCACAGGTATTCACAGTTTTGTCCTCTATTACAGTTAATCAAATACTCAGCAATACAAACAAAAACATATATTTTTTTCAAAATACCTTTTTCTGTAGTATCTCAAATAATGTGTATATATATATATATATATATATATATATATATATATATATATATATATATATTACTAGTACGTGTAAGTCCCTTTACTATTTTAATTCTAACATCATTTTCAAACATATAGAGCACTGGATATGTAGAGGGAGTGTGTATTCACAGTATCTGAGATAGTAATATTAATATATACACACTATTATTTTATTTAAATCATTTCAAATATTATTTTCTAAGAGAGTAATGTATATGTGGGGGTGCATATTACAGATTTAGTATTCACTTAATTTATGTAAATTTTCTATACATAAATTTTAAGTAATCCTTTATTTTATTTTTTACAGTGACCGCTTCCTTTCAGTCCCTTCTCCTGCCTAGGGTTAGTTAAATCGCTTTGGAATGTTTTTTTTCCCATACCTTGAGCTGTCTTTCAGTTTATAACAGTCAAACTTCCATGTTCAAGCTGACTGCGCTGCAGTACACACATTTTGAACTTTAACTCTCTTTCACAGGAAGTGAACTTTTAGAATGCTAAAACGAGTGTGAAGCAGAAACACAAAAACAGAACATCTAAAATGAATCTAGATAATTTTAAAACATATCCATGTAGTTTTTATGCTCATTATCTTTTAAAAAAGTGGAATAATGAAAAGAAGAAACGAAGGCAGTAGGAAGAAAAAGACATCTGCAGACTTAAAGACACTTGCTACTAATCTCTGTTTAGTGACATCTTGAGGTCACCCTGATTATAATTCAGTGAAAGTTGTATTATTTGTATAAGTACAGTGTAAATATAACACACTAATGCAGCAAATTATCACAGTACAGAGGAATATCTCATTTATAGTGATGAAAAAGCTTGTTTGAAACAATATTACTGGTTTTAATGTTGTCATGAAAGAAGTTGATAAAACTAATATAACTTTAATAATAATGAATTAAACAGTTACTGCTTTGCAGAATACTTCTGATAAAGAAGTATCTACTACTGTAATAGTATTTCCTCTACAGTTTCTCTTTTTCTGTAACGTGCTACCCATTATATTGTACACACAAATATTTACACACTGTCAGACTTGGATTTTTGATTATTCAGTCTAAACATTTCAGGACTTGGCATTGCCAGTCCGGATATTTTAAAAGGTTACTTTCTTTGGTCTGCGGCGGGAGTGACGGATGCATTTAAGGTGGAGGTATGATTACATCAAGGATAAGCTCTGAGCACTTTCTTATTTGCAGTGGTGATGGACAGGTTGACAGACGAGATCAGACAGGAGTCCCCATGGACTATGATGTTTGCAGAGGACATTGTGATCTGTACTGAGAGTAGGGAACATGTGGAGGAGACCCTGGTGAGGTGGAGATATGCTCTAGAGAGAAGAGGAATGAAGGTCAGCAGGACTAAGACAGACTATAGGTGTGTGAATGAGAGGGAGGATAGAGGAATGGTGAGGATGCAGGGACTAGAGGTGACAAAGTTGGATGAGTTTAAATACTTGGAATCAACAGTTCAGAGTAATGGTGAGTGTGAAAGAGAGGTGAAGAAGAGAGTACAGGCAGAATGGAGTGGGTGGAGAAGAGTGTCAGGAGTGATTTGTGACAGAAGATTACCAGTAAGAGTGAAAGGGAAGGTCTACAAGAGGGTAGTGAGGTCAGCTATGTTATGGATTGGAGACGGTGGCATTGACAAAAAGGCAGGAGTCAGAGCTGGACGTGGCAGAGTTAAAGATGTTAAGATTTGCACTGGGTGTGACGAGGGTGGACAGGATTAGGAATAAGTATATTAGAGGGTCAGCTAGGTTGGAAGGTTTGGAGACAAAGCCAGAGAGGCAAGATTACATTGGTTTGGACATGTGCTGAGGAGGGATGCAGAGTACATTGGGAAAAAAGATGCTAAGGATGAAGTTGCCAAGTAACAGAAAAGAGGAAGGCCTAAGATAAGGTTTATGGATGTGGTGAGTGGTGGTTGGTGCGACAGAGCAAGATGCAGAGGACGGGAAGAAATGGAAACCGATGATTTGCTGTGGTGACCCCTAATGGGAGCAGCTGAAAGAAGATGACTTTCTTTAACTGATTCATTATTGTCACTGACCTAATATATTGTTTCATAGCCGCACTTCATTTATGCAAGTACAAACCATTAAGGTCTTTGCTAACTATGTCTTACATTTCTGACATTTTCTAAATTTTGCATAGTTTAAGGGCTGTCTGGTATTTTCTACCTGGGTTCCCTCAGGATACAGATGCTTCACAAAATTAGATATTAGATTTCATTTAATGAAACCAACTAAAATAACTGATCTGTTTCATGCAACAGACAGTGGCACAGTGACACACCTAAAAGTTTAACAAACACAGACCATGGGTGATCCACAGATAATGGAAGACCTGAGATATAACAGTGAGGTAGTTAAGCATCAAGACTGTTGGAATACAGAATACTTACAAATCCATAGCATGAATGAAGCTGACAGCATAGTAAACAGAGAATGCTACATAACTGGCAGTGTATTAAAATATCGTTACAGAGAGCCATTAATCATCTGAAAGTTAGTAAGATACAGATTAAACAATCTTAGTTAAATGATGCTACACTGCAATTCTATGTACATGAGGGCATTCACATGCAAAAACACACTAATTGAAATACATATTTACACAGACCACACTTGTCTATTCATAAGTAAGGGGTCTACAGATGTATTTACACAAGGTATAACTATCTGCCTACAAAACAAATGCCCCCATAACCTGCTGGCATTACTTCAGTATACAGTTGTTCCAATGCTTTCATTGAAATGCAATTGTGAAATCTAACCCCTGGTGTGATGCCCAAAACAGATGTGCAATGTAACAAAGCTAAAAGGCTAAACACAGGGAACACTTAATTACTAAAATGCAAATGGAAACAAGCATGCAGGAAGCTAACATATCTTACATGGGATAACATACTGGTTGCTACAACATTTTTTTATACAAAATTTACAGGCATTTGACTGGAAACTATTAACAGTGATTTTAAACCAGCTCAGAGAAATATATTTGACTTCTATATAGAAGTTAATTTGCATGTAACAGCATTTATATACATTAATGTATATGTGTGTGTGTGTGTGTGTGTGTGTGTGTGTGTGTGTGTGTGTGTATATATATATATACACACACATATATATATATTATATATATATATATATATATATATAAGCGGTTGAAACATTTTAGAGGAGAAGATGCTTAAAACACCTCAATCTGCTCCACATCTGTTGCCTTAAATTAGAGTTTTTTGCTAATTTAATTCTTCGAAATGTCCTGCAATTGTTAGTGAAATGTGTAATTTTATTTTATACTAAACCAACTTTTAAATCATTCCAAGCACTTTTCATCTCTCACTGGTATGATGAATAGAAAAACTTGAACTGCACATTTCAGAATATGGCAATGAAAAACACTACAAGCAATCTGTAAGTACATGATACTTAAAACATAATCCTAAAATAATGCTTCCTGTTCGGAATTTAGATGCCAAATGTATATCCAAGTACTAGAGGTATTGATAATGACATATACATTCAAAATACAAACATTCACTTAAAAACACTCACTCATTTGTATATTTACTCTCATGCATAGATACATAGAACATAATCACTTTAACTATTAATATGCATATCAAGCACCTACTCATAGTTTACAAATACACACACACTTGTATGTATGCACATCCATGTAAATATATTAATGCATAAGCACATACAATAAGCACAAATATGTAATTTTAAATTGTAGCACTAATTATAATTCCATACTTTGACGATTACTTTAACCTATTCACCCATGTTATTAAATGAGTTCTAAAAGTTTTATGATATGAGATCTTGATATGTATTGGAGTTATGATGTCTATAGTTTAATGTGTTGTGGGTATTGCAGTTTTATTTATTTCCTCCATATAAATGCTTAAATACTATGCTATTTATACTATTTTCTATAGTAGGATTAATTAGAAGACATGACTATATAAAATGTCTTGTTCAAATAAGAGAAATTTGAAATGCATTATTTATGGGATATTTTTGATATATTCAAAACACATCATTCATTACTAACATTTCTAACTTTATATTTCTATTATCTTAAATTTTAGTATTTCTCAAATTAATATTTTATATTTTTTCCTTTTAACATGTCTTGAGTGTGCTCTAATAGTTATACTTAATACTATTGTTTTAAATTAAAAAGCAATAGCAAATGTTTAGCTTGCTGACATTGGGATGGGTAGGTTGGTGTCTGGTTTGTATGATTATGTGCACCAGGGAATTTTCATTCCATGATGGAAGGTTTGAATGTGTACAAGTTTGAAATTTAGCATTTTTTGTATCTGTCCATAACAGCAATTAGTAGTACTTGTTTTTTATATTTTATGCTAAATCATCTTAAAATCACTGCATTTACATGTTCTTTTGAATGCTGACATGTAATTGTCTCTCATTAAACATCAATGGACTTAATGATCCACTGAGGAGGAGTAGCCTAAACAAATATTTAAAACTGCATAAAGCTTGCATAATTTTCTTACAAGAAACATGTTATCTGAAGATGTAGATGAACTTTATGAGATTATTCAACTTTATGAGCTCTCATTTTAAATCAAAAAGGAGAGGCACTCTTATTCTTCAGAGAAATTCATTACCTGTGCCTACAACATTGAATACCTATTCAGATAAAAATGGCATGCTGAGTTTAGCTGTAGCAGAAATTGACAAAAAACCTTTATACTTTTTGTGAATTCTTACTGAATACCTGGAACTGAAACCAAAGTTAGCAAGAAATATTTTGACACTAAAACCTTATATACAAAAGGTGAATTGATTATTGCAGAATATTTTAACTATACTCTTTCTAGTAAAGACACAACTACTGATAATGATCCTAAGCTATCCTCAGTAGCTAAACATTTAAATCGTTTTTATTAGTTCTCAATAACTTAAAGATACCTATGAAATTAAATCAATTAATTCTCCTGACTTTACACATTATTCTTATAGATTTGGCACATAATTCTTATAGATTTGGCACCCAAACATTGATAAAGTTTTACTTCTAGTAGTGTATTTACTAAAATTGAAGCTATATTGATAACTTCCTGCTCTTTATCTGACCATAATGTCATTACATTTACATTAAAGTTAAAGCCAAGTAATTTGATTTACTATCAGAGAATCCTTGATTATATAGTAAAATTAAGACTTTACGGAATGGTGTTTAAAAGCAATAGATCAATACATTGAAATTAATAATAATTGAGAAGGTCCAGAAGTAATTCTCTGGGATTCTTTAAAATCTTATTTATATGGAAGAATTAAAACTTGGTATATATGTAAAAAAAGTGTGGGATAACAAGTTGTTTTTGCAGTCTCATATAGATAAATTACAATCCAATTTAAAATCTTATGACAAATCAATAAATGCCAAGTTGAAATATTGTATCAGAAATATCTTGTTGTACTTCACCATATAACATCAACAAATCTGGAAAAATTAAAATTACAAACTTAAACCTAAAAAGCTTATATAGGTTGACTGTTAGATCTAAGAAAAAAATAAATACTATCATATTAAAGAAATAATTTCCAAACAAGGTGATAAAAATAAAAAAAGTTACTGGTTTAAAAAAGACATACTACAATGCTTTAGGAAATATAAAGAAGTTAATAACAAAGACTTAGTAATCAACAACAGGAGATAAAAGATAAAATTAATAATCTTAAACCAAATAAAGCCCCTTGTCTTGATGGTATAAACCCAGAATTCTACAAATTATTACAAGGGAATATTTTAAATATTCTATTAAAAGTTTCTAGCAAGTTAAAAAACACCTACCTTCCTGGAAATATTCTCCGACATCTCCTATCTTGAAGTCACAAAGATTCTAACTAATGTTCTTCTTAGCATCATATTTTATTATAAAATCCTGATTATAAAATATTTATGTATATTCTTGCAAGAATATTGAACCTTATTATGCCACGATTAATAAATGATCAGACTGGTTTTATACTACATAGAAAGTTTCAGGATAATATTAGGCTTACCACTTTAATAGATCTAGCTAATAAAAACAAGAAAGTAGTAACTATAATAAATCAAGATATACATAAGGCTTTTGATTTTATTAGTTGAAGTTATTTGTTCAAATTACTTAAAAAATATAAGTTTCCCTAGAGTGTATAAATGTTTTAACTAATTTATATAGTAACTCCTTGTCTTTTATTAAAATTGGCTCTTTTCTGTCTAGCTCTTTCAAGATGATAAAGGTACAAACAGGGTTGCCCCTTGTCAGCTCTATTTGTTCTAGAAATTGAACCTTTCACAAACTTTATTAGATCTAATAGCAGGATTCACGGATTCTCAACAGATGAAAGTTATTCCTGTAAAATTCAATTATTTGCAAATGACACTATAACAACTGTGGATGTTAAAACTTCAACAGAAAATTTAACTTAAGTCTATTAATTACTTTTAAAAAGCATCAAGTTTAATGTTTAACACTGAAAAAACAGAAACTTTACTCATTAATAAAAAAATTATTTAAGAAACTAAGAATTTTATTTGGAATAATTTACAAATTAATTATCTTTAAATTATAATTAAATCTAAGACTCCATACCAGTAAATTACTGTAATTTAATAGACAGCATTACTAAAATAATTTATTGGAACAATTTTTTTCAATGAATGACAGATGAACTTTTAAAAAAAAGATAATTCTACCAAAAATACTTTTATATCTACAGTCACAAATTAATCTCCCTCCTAAGAAAAATTTAAAAATTAAATTCTACTCCTCTTAATTTTCTCTGGTTCCCCAATAAACCAGCAATATCCTTTAGATGGCATGCTAACAGGTAGCAAGAAAGTGGATTAAGTTTTCCAGATGTTGAAATATATGACAAATCCATAATTCTCAATTTAATATCTCTATGGTTAAATTCCTCTTACCAATCCACTTGGAAATCCATTCATGAAAGATTAAATAACAGCTATTTTGTAGAATCTCTTTCTAAAATTTGGAATTAATACATTTTAATGGATCTTGAACAACTTGTGTTTAAATGAAAAGAAAACAATGTTCCTCTCCCTTCATAGATTACATCCTTATAATGTTTAAATATTCCTGAATTCTAATTACCTAGTTACAATTTTGTTTTTATTGTTCCCTATAATCAAATACTGCAGGTTATTTGGGAACTTTTAATATAAACAAAATGCTAGACCTTAAAGATGCAAATGTAATGTTTTGGTATCAATTCCTAATCAGAAATTATTACATAATACAGATTACCTTCTTGCAAGACATTGTTTAGAAAATAATTGGTTGACTGTACAATCTTGTAAAACATATGCTAGTCATAAAACCAAAATCTCCATGGATTTTCAAACAAAACATATTCCAAAGATACTGGAGTTTTTCTTTTTTTCAGAATAAATCATACATAATCAATGAGTTTCGTTCCATAGATTCATTTTGGAATTATTCAACTAAGATTAATGAGAATGCCTTTTCTGATGAAGACAAATGCTTAATTCTTAAATCTGTGGGGAAATCTTATTTTCACTATTGGAAAATATATACATGGAGATTTCTTCACAGAGCTTTTTAACTCCACATAAAGTGCCTTTAATATAAAACAATGGGAAAATTAGTTGTTGGAGTTGTAATGATATTGGGACTGTAAAACAGTAACTTTTTTGGGGGTGTATTTAGAAATTTTGCCCAAGCTTTGTGGACAGATATTAATCTTATTTAATGCTCCAGTTTTATATTCCATTCCTAGGATGCAGGTGCCTCTCCTTTGGTCCATTTTTAGCTAGAGCAAGAAAAATAGTCACAGAGAACTGGAAATGTAAAACTAATCTTTTTTTCACTGAATTCATTAATTTAGCAAAACAATGTCTGTAAAAAAAGAACTGTCAACTGCCAAAATAAGAACTTTTAATATTACTCACCAGTTTAGATTTTGGTCAAAATTAAGTGATTTAATTGATACATTTTAATGATTTCGTTTTCTGTATTTGATTTTGGTAGGGACATCTAAATCATTACGTTTTTGTTCTAGTTATTTTAAAACAAAGATTGTACAAAATTATTTTAAATAAAATAAAAAGTAGATTTAAAAAAGAATACTGAGCAAGTACCACTTCCAGTTAAACAATGCATGCTTATAGCTACTTTAAAGAAGTCATTAAATATGCTTTTGATTAATAAAAATACAGGCAATGGGTTATGCCAATCAAGTGCTAAGACTATCGACAGTATAAACCTACAAAAGATGAATAAGTGCACAAGGAAACTGTGCCAAATAGTCAGCACTACCTTTATTTAAACTCTGACATATACAGGTAGACACATTCCATTGGCTCATCAATATTCTGGTCTTTGTGGAAAAAGAAACTACAAAGTCAAAACTTTCACTTAAGTCACAAGAATAAGAGGGCTTACAACTTAGTCTCTCTACATGAGGACATTATTTTAGAGACAAACTTAGCACACATAAACACATCACAGCAAAAAAAAAAAAAAAAAAAAACAATCCTTACACATTGTTTTTTGTAAAGTCAGGAAGAGGACCAGAGGAAGCAGACATGTGACATACAGGATGGTGGTAATGGTATACTAGTGTAAAAGCAGAGATTCTCCAGTACATAAGCAGCAGCTTAATTTCCGATTACAAAAAAGGCATTCCATTCTCTGGGAAATTAAGAAAATGGCAGCCCAACTAGAGATTCCAGAGGTAAATGTTAATTATGGTAAGAAATGTGGAGATACAGTTGATATGTACAAAAGGAAAGCAGGATGTGTATAGCAAAATGGGGTAAGTTATTAATTTCCAAGAAGGAAAGCAGAATGATATAGATATAGATTTATGTGAATACATTAAATCTGAATTTTTGGAGGATTGGTAGGACAATTAACATGTACAAGGCTGAATGCAGATATGAACTGCACAGCTCTCAGAATATGCATGGAAAGACAGCTCATGTTCCACAGGCTGATTACACAACTTGTGTAACATGTTAAAGATGAGTTTAAGAGCAAGTGAAGAACTGCAGGGGGCATGCCCCCTTGCATCCCCTCCATATAAAGTATTCCTCCCTTACACTCTACTTAACTTTTAACTCATTCTGATGTCACCTTTATTTTTCACTTTGACATCATTGAACCTTGGTGCAAAGGTGATTACCAACAAGCAGTGAAAGCTGTATCGCATTCTTCAGAAGGCTGCAATCTCAGAATACATCAAAATGAGAGGAAAAACATCTTGTATGATGTGGCCAACTAAAGTCATTTACAAATTTGTGCATTAAAGCTTTAGCGGCTTTAATTTATTTAACAGCAGCATATAAACTGCTTAATAATTTGGATGATGTGAACTATATAAGGAAGGCAATCTTTGAAAACTAAAAACTTCTGAAACAAAACCAAGTTAATTTCTAAACACACACTTTGTGGCAGTGTCCATTCTTTCATTAACATTTCTGCCTGCTGCAATATTCTCAGTTGTCCGATATGATTATTTTTTCTAAACTTCCATAGACTAGTAGTGTTTTTATCTATGTTAGTGTATTAAGATCCTGGCATTTGATATCATTATACACCCTCTCTGTTGACCTACATTGCCTTTATATATTTGTTTCTTCAGGGATCACATATAAACATATGCACATCTCACCTCCAGCATTCTAATCTTAATTTGGTTTTCTCATGGAACACATAAATGTCTGCAAAAATCACACCCAGCATGTTATCAGCAATCACTCAGTAAATAAGGTGCTAGGAAGCTCCTCAACATATTTAGTTTTATACAGCTTTAGGAACTGATAGATAAAAACAAGTAATATCACCACATACTGGAGTTACTACTTAATACCGCAAGACTTCCAGCACTTGCCTTATATAATGGAATATATGACAATTTATGTAGTGTGCACGCACGTGTCAGTTATACAATCTTGAATAAATTCTGTGCACAATACATTCCGTTTTCATTCCTTGATCCTACTGAAAATACTTATAATTTGAAAAGAAAAGTAATAATTCTCATAGCATGAGATGTAGTTTTGTAAATGACACAAACGTAACTCTGCTCTGGCTCCCAAAGCTTCCTTCATGCTCTGTGACATTGAGAATTTACTTCATTAAATCTAACTGCATTGTCATTCATTAGACAACAGGCGAAACTTGCACCAAAACCCTCCTAGTGGACTGAATATCCTTCAGCAGGATATTAATGTACACAATTCACCAGGTAAAAACAAACCTGCTACTTCATAACAACACATTTAGGCTGCTGTGAAGCAGGGACTGAAACAAAGCAATTGGATGACATTTTTATGCTTGCTAAAATATGGCTTCCCTGTTTAGAATGTGCAAAACGAAAACAGTGTAACTGCACTAACAGTTACAAGGACTTAGCTTTTTACATTTTCCTTGGCCAAGTACAGCTTAAAAAGACATTTAGAGAAATGGAAAAATAATGAACAGAGTAATGCAATTATTTTTAATACTTCACATTTCCTTAGTACTGCCAACTTTTGTTAGCATGTGCATGTGTATATATGTGTGCGGGTTTGTGTGTGTCAGAGAGACTGCACTAGACAGAGGTAGAGAGCACATACCTCAACTTCTTTGTGAGGCTTTCCATCAACACACATTCTTTAAATAATAAGAACTAAGAAATTCTAATGTCTGACACTGATTTACTGCAATCCTCTGATTCACTACAAAAATCAAACTTTGTATGAGGATGGAGCAGAACTATGAAGCAAAATCAAGGACATTCTGTAAAATGTGGTACAGGTGAGAGGCATGGAGTGGGGTGCAAACTTACAATGCCTTGCATGCTATGAATTTTTTCATTCATTGCAACAAAACTGAGGTGTGTTCAGAGGTGTGTTCAGTCAAAAAAGTGGGTGTAACTGCTGGGCATATTTGCATCAGTGCATGGCATCAGGCCTCGCAACACCCCAGGACAATCAATCAGTTATTTCCCCAATAATATGCACCCGGTTAGGAATTACTGCTTGCTTAAAACAGGCAATTATAAAATAGGCCTTACATAGTCACCAATGACAAAAAATAAAATAAAAACAAAATAAAATACATGAAGGGAAAAAATACAATAACAGAAGTGTGGGGGGGGGGCTGCTACACTGAAGAAGCAACTTGAATGTAAACGTTCATATCTGGCAGTCAAAAACATGCACAGTGAACAGCAGATTACTTTATATATCCAAGCATCAACATAACTTACTTTTACATAAGACAAGGTGAAAATACATCATACTTGACAAGATGAGGAGAAATTGATTAGCATTTTGTAAAACACAGCTATGGTTTGCGTTATCTAGGCAGAAGGGAAAGACTGAGTGCTTAACAGTGTACCACATGAAGGGTCAACAGCTAGCTGAATTATGTACTGTTAGTATGTCAGGCTATGTAGACTCTGTTGATGCTATTTGGTGAACAAAAGTACCTCTGAACTATCTATCTGTTTATGACTCAGAAGACAGCATTTAGAATGAATGGGAAGCAGTACATGTGGAACAAAGACCACTGACACTGTATGCACCAAAACACACAGGAGGAAGCAGAGGCAGAAGAGGAAGGGAACTGGGGGAAGAAATCAGTATGTGTGTGTTTGTGTCTACTGCTCCGATTTAGTGCATAGAGATGCAAGGAATATATACAGTAAAATGTGATAATATAGCACAAAGTCTTATTGTCATGTGACATATTAAAAAATCATATTTATAAGCAGACTGCAAGAACAAATGGACAGAATGCCAAGCTGCCTTTATCCATCTCAAAATACTTTGCTCTACAGCTTCATGATTATGTTTCTTAAACCACACTTTATAAAGACAAACCATACAGTACTTTAGTATTTGAATTTAGTATATACTTTATAACAGATGTGACAACACGGCAACCAGTTTTGTTTCAATACAACTGCTGATGCAAAATCTGTGTTCCTAGAACAGGCATCACATTCATCAGCAAATTTACAAAAAATAAATGCAACCAGTTTGAAAGCTATGCAGAAACCACCACAATTATATTAACTGTTAAGAATTGTACTTTATTTTTCTATTATTAACAAACTTGCCATTGTTTCTGGGTTTACCAGCATGTGTCCTTTGTGGTAAAGTATTGTCATACCCAACAACGGTCTAGAATTTTCTATAATGTGCAGATTTTTTCCCTCATACTTTTGCCTATTACTCATAAAATCTGTGGGGTTCTGGCAAATCACTGACAACTGAAGTCACTGAACAATCACAGACACTGGAGTTTCATTCTTCATATCCTTTGGAAAATTCATGCTATTGCAAAGCCCATTATAAGCAATTTTCTAAGTCGATACATACAATATTTAAAATCTGTCACTGATTTTGGGCCTTTCTTCATGTATTATTTTTGTTGTTTTCCAAAATTCTTGCTCTAAAAGGCTAAAAGGCTGACGGGCAATAATGCAGACACTATAAATAAACATCCCACCTAGTCTCCAGGCATAGCAGCCATACTTTGCCCTTGATTTTAATAAATAACTAGCTCAGCGTATGCGGTTAGGCTGCCCTCCTATGCCTTATGGTTCAGACTTGGCAATTAGGGAGAGATTAAGCTTCTAGCATGTTTTGTAAAGTGCACCAAAGATGTTATATCCTTTATAGTCATAGTGTCACACTTAATTCCTGTAGAGATCACAGTAGTTCTACCTACATAGTCTTCATTGGGATTACAGTCTCATGATGAGGCAACCAATTACAAGCTCCATGTCTTAATTATTGATAATTATATGTGGTTAAAATGAGAGAATTACACAGAGATGGCTTATTAACTATTTTTATTCTTTCAGTAACATGTCTGCTTTTAGCAATTTTGCCTACTTGAGTAAGGACAAAAATATGTAATATTCCTATAATTTTCTAATGAAAGAACCTTAACTTTGAACACTGCTGAGCATCAGTATCCTTATTAAAAATTGTAAACCTTTAAAAAAATCTACGTTGCTGCAGGGGGGCTTCACACTCCTGCACCCCCCACACCCCCCCTACTTTATTATTCTCAGTCCGAGATCGCACTACAGTGGGGAAAAGGGAATTTTCCCTTACCCACACTGTAGTCTGATCTACGAAACAGGCACACATACATGGAAGCGCTTGATGATGTTGAGCGCTTTCGTGTATGTGTGTTCGATGTTTTGTGATTGGGACATATGCTAGTTCGAGTATACATTTCATGTCTTTTGTATGCTTTTGTATGATACATGAAAGTTACTGTGGACTGCTTGCAAACATCTGACACAGTTCACATGGAAAACAGCATCGTCTCCAATTATCATATAAAATATTTCTGTATACATACTTTCAGGCATATACCAGAAAATTGAGACTTTAAAGTTTGCAAATGGGACCAGTAAACCACAAGTGTAGTGGACACTAGAACTTTTAAAATGTTTGCTATCAGTAACTTATTTCCACCCACACTAACTGCAGACACCTGCGTCTGCTTCTCTTACATTTTTCTTTAAACAGTTGCCTGCTTTCAGTTTCACCCTAACTCGTGTGCTGTTTGCTTGTGTGTTTCATGTGTCTGTGTGCGAGTGTGGGTGCGAGCGCACACACAACCTAAATGTAAGAACAGTTACAAGGGAGTAAATAGCAACAGAGGAGTAAAACAGACAAAACATTCATGATAAAAGTCAATGCAGTAAGATGAGGGAACCTAATCAATTAATCTACATCAGTACAGCATGGACTGAAAAGTTGACTAAAATGGAAGCAAGGAGGTTACTTACACAGGAGTGCAAATAAAAAACAGGTTCTAGTGGAACGTGCACAGCTCACTGCAATCTGTTTATGCCTGAGGGACAGCAGAACACGCCTCATAGGCCTTATTTGTGAAGAATTGCTAATAAATGCTTAGCATATACTAAAATTTTTTATGGTGGAAACCCTGTGTGATTTTATTTCAAGACTGGTAATGGCTTATGTGCATTTTGAAACACTGTGTAATAAAACAAAGATGAAAAATGGCTGGAAGGAATTTTTTGATGCCAACAATGGTTAAAACAGTGAAAAAAAAACTAGAATTCAACTCAAGATATACATGAATGTTAAGGGTGAACAGAAGGTTTCAGTAGTGCACATTTATTTTGCTTTTACAAAATAACAAGTAAATAAACAAAAATAATAATGGAGTACTGTACAACATACAATGAGGGACACTGACTTTGTAAAGCTACACGAAAGCAACAGACTACATGATCTACCAAAAGTAATATACTGAAGACAGGCTTTTGAATATTTTTATGCTGTAGAACAAATTTGCTGTTAGTTCAGAATGTCATTTTAGTGAAAAATGCATAATTGTTTGTGAGATCTTAGGTTTAATGGGGTATGTAAAGCATCTAGAAGTTTGCTTTCTAAACCAACTGACCAGCTGAAGGGCTTGGTGGTGGCAAACTGAGCAAGGCAGCCAGATTTCCCTAACCCTTATAATTAGCAGTCTTCAGCTTACCCTGTAGGGAAACCCCCATGCCTATGGTCATGCTGAAAAATGTACTCTCACCAGTTTATCACAATGCATTTGCCCTGTGGCTTCCTATCCTCAGCTATACTACTATTAATACCTCCTTCAAGGGGTGCCCAAACCACAAGTAATATATATCAACTTAGCAGAGTGGTAGGTCTAATCAGAAATCCTGCAGGAAGACAGAATGACTTGCCCCATCATAAAGGATGACCCAAGCAATCCTGTGAAGGATACTCATTTCCAACATTCGCACCTGTGATTTAAGCTTTTCTGTCAACATCCTAAACTAGTGGTGACACAGCACAACAGGAATACAAACGGACCTGAAAACAGCACTTTTTTCCTTTGATTCCTCTCTCGCTTTGCCACAAAAGTCTCAATGCCTGCAGTACTGCTGAGACTGCACCCATCTGCAAGTCAATCTCTCCAATCGCCATTCTATCCTTACTCATAAGCAAGACCTCAAAGCTACTTAACCTCTTCTGCTTAAGGCAGTTGCTCACTCACTGATCTCAGCTGCAAACTACAACATAAGCAGGCCAATATTGTCTGTTGTCCTCAAGAAAACATTTTTCTGCAAATAAGAATGCAGCTTTCAAATCCCCAAAATGAATACTCTCTAAACTTGGTTGTGACTGGATAGAATGTACATGAAAATCATCAACAGGAAATATGACAAGATACACCCTTCACAGAATGCTACGCTCCTCCCAAATGTATTCAATAAAGGCACAACACCTGCTTTACAAAGATAGGAACTACATGGTTATGTTGCAGCAGCCACAGGGTACTATACCATTGCAGTACATCCTATGAAACATTCCAGATGTGCATACCTACATCATATGCCTTTGTCAGGTCCCAAGACAGTTGCAGCTTCAGTAGTTAACTTTCATGGCCCCCCTCCACTACCCATGCAAAGACAGCTGAAGCGGTCTTCAAATGGTTGGGAAAGAATCCGCTTAGCGATCATACAGTCTTCGGACTCCTTGGTTTAGCCCTTCTTTTTCAGAAGGAAAGAGAAATGAGACTTCTCCAATGAAACACAACCTCTGTCCCCCTTTAAAACAGGAAACACAACTCCACTGTGTAAATTCCGATAAAGAGTGAGTGTAAGTGCGTGTGTGTGGGACTGAGAGACAGTGCCAGAGGTGTGTCATTGAAGACCAAGGAGCCTAAGGAATCTGCTTCCTGAGGTGAGGATAGCTGCTTCATGAGAGAACAGTAACTTGTATGATAGTATAAAATTGCTCAGTATGTCATTAGATGCCCCTTCCTCACAGTGTGAGAGTTTAGGTACCTACATACAAAAAGTCAGTCTAGAATGAATGCTCAGCACTCTTTTGTTCTTTCCTCCATTTAAAGTTGCTATGTCCAGTGGGGGAATGACTAAACCAGGAAGGCAGAGGAGAGCCAAAACAAGTAAGAAGAGAAAGAAGAGCTGTGGGTCCCTGTGCGGGTCTCTGTACACATCAGCACTCATCTACATTGGTGGATTAAATAAGCAGTGCCAGCACTGAGCATGGTTTGTCCTGGGAAAGCAGGATAGCACTGGAGAAAGATTAACAGTTTCCAAGTATAATGAAAGAGGGTACAAATAAAGTTAAAAAGAAAATAAGAAAATAGTGCATTGTGACTGACAACTAATACTGCTAAGAGATAAAGTAATGGAAGATATAAAAATGCACAGATTTCAAATAAAAAAAAATTAGGATATAAATACCCTATAGAAGGGCTAGGGCACAGTACATAAAAACACCACATAAAAGGAGTAACAGACAAATTTCCTTCAGATACTGAAATAAATATTTAATAAGTCACTGTATACAGCAAGGACTGTCATAGTTTCATATACAATTACTGCATGGATAATGCAGCTCTGTCATTCAGAAGTGATGCTACAAATAGTCAGCAGGCAAAAAGGGAACCAATCATGTTCAGCCATTAAACATAGTACCCAGTTTTCCCAAATGTATAATTCACTTTAGAATGCAAGCAATAAAGGACAATGTGAAGTTTAAACAGGGACAGCTCTATTTTTTGAAACCCAAGCTTTTACATAAGATGTATCAGTTTATCCAACAGTGAAAAGCAAGGGATGATGTGCATGTCAAAATAAAAAAAAAACAGCTCAAGGACTAGGATAAACTGGGATAAATACTAAAGAGAAGGCAGGGGTGTTTTGTATAGTGAGAAACCAGTTCAAAATTCATTAGAATGATGGGGATGACGTTTGGCTTATTTTCTCTCACTCTAAAACTCCTTACATTTTGGTTAATCACTTGCAGGCCTCCTCCTCAGTCTTGTTTCTACTATTAGGACCTGTAGACATGGGGGGGGGGGGTGACAGGGGCACTTAGTGAACTAAAAAGGGTAATTGTTTTATAACTATTTGCTACCACAACATAGGTTCACTTGGAGGACATTTTAAGCTTAGCCAATTCCCTTTTGGTGCTTGAATTAACATTTTCTAATTGGTCTTAGCTATCCCCATGACTGATAATTGTATATTAGCCCTAGTGAGAACAACTGTGATCATACCATAGATAATTTGAGGGTGCCATGTAACGGATGCAGCATTTAGGAACTGTCTCTATCCATTAGTGGCATGAGGGGAAATCCTGGAGTACATTTTCTATTACCCATCCTTAGATCCAAGTTGCATTTGAATATGGATGGGAGAGCTTTGCTTTATTTTTATGGATAGTCTGTTCAGGAACAGTGGTAGCCTCTGTGATATATATCCATCTCTCCACAACATTCAGTTTAGATTCCTGGACTGAGTATTTCTGATACCATTTGACTTGCTGATGTTCAGTAGGTCCATCTGTATTATGTCGGAGGATGCTTTGTATGCCAGACATGTCACCGCTAAGCACTCTGTAGGATACTGGGTTTAGTAATAAATATTTGAGGTGGTCCATGCAAGACCTATTGTTTAGGACTTTTATCCTTTTAGGAAGGCATTTCTGAAGGTATTCCAATTGCTGCATGGGGCTGGGCAGATACATGCCAAGGTGGGCATTATACCAAATGATTAACATAATGAGAGCTTTGTAAAGGGGGGCAATATCAGCTCTAGATCTAGTCACAATCAATTTGTTTATAAGCTGTGCAATATAGAAAGGCTTTATGACTCTGGGCACATGCTGGTGAAAAGTTAGGTCACTGTACACACAGTTCCCAAATGTCAAACAATTGGATCAGTTCTCAGAGGGCATTGTCATGATTTTAGCACCAGTTATTATTTGGGATAAACCTTTTTGCATGATGGTTAAGTCATTTGGGGATTCAATAACTTCTCCTAGCTTGTATTCATCTCAAACTTAGCTGGCCAAAGCTCTTTGGTATTTCCTTTTACTTTTGAGATGTATATGCCAAACAGAAAAAGTCTCAGCACCGAACCCTGGGGGACTCCATTGGTGAGTGGTCTCTTCCCCCTGTTTTGATCTCCTGCATCCTGTGAGCCAAGTTGGCAATGCAGCTGGTGATGTAAGCGTTTGCTCCTACATTATTCATCTTTTGTACTATACCTGAGTAGGGGATTGTGTCAAAAGGCTTGGCCAGGTCAAGGTAATGTGGTGTGACTGTTTTACCTTCATCCATTGTTTTGGTAACAAGAGTAAAGCTTAACATTTGCCCATGATTTTGAGCTTTTCACACTTTCCTCTGGGCTGTTTTCAAACACATTTTAGGGCCATGCATAACATGCATGCATTCCTTGATTCACCTTCTTGATTGTATTAAATTATATTCCTTGTATAACACATCACACTTGTTAGACTAGACTAAAGTTAGAGCACATTTTAAATTTATTGTTTAAACATTTTTCCAGTAGGCAATGAAGCAAAATGCATGCACCAATAATGACAAAACTGCCCTATTCAGAGCATTTCCATGATAACAGTTTACTTCTACACACAACAGAATCACAGCAGACTGTAAGCCATAGGCATGTTGCACAGCTTCTTGAACTTATGTTCAATTGGGGAGGCAAAAGGCCAAAAACAGGGACATTTTAAACATTGTGTGTATAATTTTGGAAAGTTGCTTGCATAAAACATTGTTATCACCACGCATTTCACTGCCATGTCTTGAACCCAGAACACTGTGCACTACAGTCAGAGCAACATACCACTAAACTAAACCAGCAGTTTCTTGAAAGACAGGAAGACAAACTTAAATGGCTATCATATCATTTAGTGAAGTCAGTTCTCACTTCTCACCTCTTACAAAAAAATACAGAACAAAGCCAATAATGGGGTAATTCAGCCCCAAAATTGGGACACATTTCAAATACTGATTTTATAAACCTTAGAAAATTGCTAGAATAAAAGATTTTGTTTTACCACTCCTGCAAACCAGAAAGAACAGAACAAAAATGTGAGGCATAAATTCACAAGTGATGGTGGGTAGGGACTTTAGGCTCTTTTTACCTGTACCCAAGGTACAGGGTTTGAGCCCGAGTACCTCTAGTCACCAGATGCACCCTGCTGGGGATATTTTCACACACACACTGTTCCCCTGCTGCTACACTCTGCAATTAGTGTAGTCACTCTGATGGACAGACTCTCTGTTCCCCCGCTCCACTCTGCATTTAACTCCTGTCCTACAGTCCAGATGCAAACTCCATTCTGCAGCAGCTTCTCAATATTCCACTCGCAACAGCTTCTGAATATCCCACTCGCAAATAACAGCTGGAAATGCACTGATGTCAATGCGACAAATGAAATTGCTCGCAAAAAACAGCCAGGAGGTGTGGAAAACGAAAGGGACAGAGGTGATCTGCAAAAGTGGGGGGTCCCCCCCCCCCCGCTCTCTATGGTTCTGGCTCCCATGCCTGTAGACCAAGGCAACATAACCTTACAGCAAGCAATCTGATACTTGAGAAGCTAGCAATGATCCCTCTTCATAGAAATCATATGTTTTTTTGGTTATTTTTGCTTTTTACTCTTTTTTTCATACAACTCAATGTGTTTGATTTACATTCAATTTATTTTGCTCTATTTATGTTCTGTTACCATGCTATGTGGTTTCTCATTCAGAGCAGAAGTGCAAGACTTTAAGCTGTTAATGAGCTTTCTCCAAGTCCATGGGTGCAGGGTTTCATTCCTTCCTCCTCCATTTGAACGCTGTGCAACTCTAACCAAGTTACTTAACCACACAGGTGCAACTACTTTCAGTGTTAATCATTAGCTGATCTAAACAAAAGTTATCTACCTACACCACATTTACATCTGCTTGGTGAATTCAATCTTTGTTAACCTTTAGGACTTACCATGTAATAAATGTCATTTCAGTGATGTAATAAATGTCATTTCAGTGGATATAAAACTTTCCCACACTACTCTTAGATCTCTCCTTTCCCATGACACACAGCATCTCTTTCCTCCATTTTCCAATTTCTGACCAAGTTATCATAAATGAAAGACATACTCCTACAGGCAGCAAATGTTTTCCTTCCCAAAGAGGTGGAGGCTTGAAGAGATACAGTTAATGAAGACTAACATAACATATCTTGGAGAATTTAAAGTAGAACACTTTCATGTTTGCCTACAATATATTCAGTATTCGTTAACCTTGAGGAAACAACACCCCCCAGCTAATTTTGCTGTGAATCTAGCTTATGGAAACATCCTTGATTACTGCAGACCTGAATGAGGATGTGGAGATAATGATGAACTTAAAATGTCTCAAAAATTGTGTGGAGATGATAATGTAACAACTGCACAGCTGTCTTACCAAAGAACCCTATGAAGTGGCTACCACCTTTGTGGAATGAGGTTTAGGTTGTCCTATAAAATCCTCCCCTTTCATTTTATAAATGAAGGAAACATAACTGGTACTTAACAGGCCAAACAGAGCTCAATCACCTTGTCCCTTATCTTTCGTGGGTCAAAGGAAACAAAGTTTTCCTTTGTAATGTCCTTCGCCCTGTTCACATAATAATCAATGTTGTCTGTGGACAACCATCACATGCAAAAGGATTTAAGGAATTCACTCTGTATGGCACAGTTCCTGCAAAACATCGGAAAGCTCACAGGACTTGTCAAGTTTCAACTCAGCAAAAACCTTAATCACAAATGATGGGTTAGCCCTCAGACTATCCCCCCTTTGGAGAACAAAGACTGGAGGGTGAATACACAAGACTTGCAACTCACAAACTTTGCTGGCAGAAGTCACAGCTACCAAGAAGAGCATCAAATCAGCAAAGGATTCCAATTCAAATCAAGGAAAGAACATCTGTGTTAGTAAACTTACTATAACAATAGATGTTGAAATTATCACTGCTGCAGTAGCCTTACAGTGCAATAAAAACTTGCCCCTTCCTGATTTCTTATTTTTTGCATGTTTGTCACTTTTAAATGCTTCAGATCATCAAACAAATGTAAATATTAGACAAAGATAACCCAAGTAAACACAAAATGCAGTTTTTAAGCGATGATTTTATTTATAAAGGAAAAAAATATCCAAACCTACAGCCAGCTTCCGAAGCTTCAAGGCATCTTCAAAATGCCCAAACTGTTAGTTTGTGCTGAGCTGACTGAAAAGACAAGTTCAGGCACCATGCCTTTCAGAACTTTCATGCCAAAAGACAGAGGCACCCCAAGCTCCAGGAAGGACAATGCTAGGAAAAACAAAAAACAAGTGTCCACACACTGTCCCAAACACCACACCAAAAAAAAAAACAAGACTGAGGGAGGGTGTGGCTACTGCAGAAGTGACCATTCGAATATCTACTGTTAGGGCACGTTTGCTTACACAACTGTACTATGTTCATCATACTGATCACTGCTGCAGTAGCCTTAGCTATATAGGTAAATCACCCTAGCTTACTTCATTTGGGAGGTGGAAACGGAAAGGTCCAGGAGGCCCTGTATAATGGTCCTACCAAGGCCTAATCTAGGCCTAGAGAAGGAATCAAGCATGTAATGCTTTGTAAATATATGTATAATGGGCCAAGTTGCAGATTCTAGAAAACGTCTACAATACAACCCTTTCCAAAAAGCCATACTTGAAGCTGTGGCCTGGTAGACTGGCCCCTTACACTGCCTGGAATAGTCTTAATATGGGGAGTATGACAAAAGGTAAACTGGCTGAGACAATCTTTTGGAAACAGTCTGCTTTGACACAGGTTGACCCTTCTTACCTTCACAAGACATTTATTTAATTTGTTTATTTAAGATTTGCAGGCTAGGAAACTCCGACTAGGACAGACCCTATTTTCAGCGGAGGCCCAGGGAGAAATGGTCCAGATGCATGTGTTTGGAGTGTGGGAGGAAACCAGAGTACCCGGATGATACCCATGCGAATGCAGGAGGACATGCAGACTCTGCAAAAAAGGCAGCCGAGAATCGAACCAGAGAACCTCTTGCTGTGAGGCAACAATGTTAACTGCTGCACCACTGTGCCGCGCTATCCAGTTGTATAAGAACTTGGCATTAACAGTAGATGTCCAACTTTACAGATCGTATGTCTGAAGTGTGACCTCAGCTCACAAGCATAATGGGAATATAGGCATACAAGTAAGTAAAATTCATCAACTGTCTCCAAGCTAGTGGTCTGAAGATCTCCAACAGTGAGACTGGTTAGGTAGGAAGGTTGAAAAATGAAGTGGTAAGGATGCACCTTTTGTTCCGAGGTGCTGTCTATAGTACAGCGACAGAGGGAGGAAAAAGACAGTGGCAGTGAGATTATGGAAAAGGAATGTAGAGGGGAAGTAGGGTGAAAGGAATACTGCAATAGTGATCAGTATTTACTGATATGGTAAGTATTTACACCACCGTAATATGTCCTGACTGAAATCATTATTGCAGTACTCAGTGAATGGGTGATTCCCAGAACAGAATGGGAATGTAACAGTGGCTAGATATTGAACTGCAGAACTGTCCAAGAGGCCCAAAGGACTGACCTGACTAAGGCAGCCACAGACCTTGAGACGTCATCAATCCTTTACTAAAAGTGAGTACAGCGGATCAGGTGACACCCTCTAGTATGGTTGTGGCATCAATCTCTTTGTAGAAAGCCCCAGATGATACAACTGCCCTGGTAGAATGAGCTCGATGGCAAGAACTTAACATGTATAGATCAAAAGGAGATGGCCTTACAGCTTGCAACTGTTTGTTTAGGCACTGGTTGGCCCAATTTTGAGTGCATAAAAGACTTTGTGGATAGTCACAGAAATTTGTCTCAAAAAGAGTGGCATCCAGGAAGAGGAATCCCTCTGTGGTTTCTCTAGGTATCGCTTTCTGGGGGGCCTTCCTGTCTTTCCGGCTGGGCCTAGTATCTCTTCCCTCAAAAAAGGTAGGCTTTGTTGCATAATTCCTCTGGTACATAGGTACAGAAGTAAACAGAAGCTTTCAGCAGTCCTTCATGTTTTTTCCCCATGTTCTAGGAAGGTTCTGTAAAGATTGGCTGCCTAAGGTTCATATAGGAGATTTTTTGACTAAAGGGGAATCTGTAATTGTAGCATTCAAGACTTCAGGAATGGGTTGATTGTGCAAACATGCATACCTACAGAGGACAGGACCACTGCAGCTGCTCTAGATGAGGCCTCTACAGAATCATAACTACATTTAATGCTGTGTCTGGCTACTTGTGTAGCCTGATTATGTAAAGACAGCATCTGTCAATTTGGAATCAGTCCTTTGTGGAACAAAACTGCCTTGTTTAAGAAATTGAGGATGGATATCAAATACTTGATCATGTGGCATCCAGGAAGTTAAATTACCAAACCCAAAGTAAAGGAGGTACAAACCTTTTTGCTCCACCTATCCACAGTCCAACTAAACTTGTCTGAATAGAGAGCACTGGCACTAGGGAGGAGCTTACAAGATTTACTAGAAAAGAGAGGTAACTGCAGGTGTTTGGCACAGGATTTTTAAACAAGAATTTAAGATAATCAGGGACTTAAATCTGTCTGGCCATGTTGGGGGCAGGAGGCTGTGAGTCAGGGGCAGTAGAGGTGGACTGAAAAGCATCAAAGTAGGCCCCAGCAATAGGGGGAACTGAGGAAGGGGTGGGAGAGCCCATTTTCAAAAGGTTGTAGTCTTTTCTGAACCTCTGTAATCTGCCTAGACTCCCACTCAGAACGTTTCATTATGTTTAATATTGCCTATCCAAAAAGAAGCATCTTCCACAAGAGACTCGTAAAAATGGAAATTTTCATCACCTGAATGGACTGATCATGGCACTGGTTTTGAGATGAACAAGTCAGGTAATGATCTGAATCGTAAGCCTCCACATCTTCAGAAGTAGATGAATCCACAGCAACCTTTTGAGGCATGGGGGTGCGGGGGAAGAAAAGGATAGTGGCTTCAGGGCTATAATGGCTTTGTACAAGCCTTGAGAAAAGTGAATTAATTCCTTCTCCTTAGAAAGACAGAGAGAAAATAAATGTTTATTTTTTTGGCAGTTTTTCTTTGGTGTGACGTCTGACTGAAACAAGAGTGGTGGTACAGATTCCTGACATATCTCAATAAGTTTATCTGGGATATTCTGCCTAACTAGTATCTGGGAATGCCCTCTGAACCCTACTAGATGACAATGTGGTTCAGCTTCACCTGTGGGTTCCTCATTCGTAAGATCCTCCACCACCATACCAGCCTCCGACTAGGTCTCACAGAGGGCATCTGAGATGGAACTGTATAAACTACTGGTTCTGAAACCTCATAGAGTACATCAAGGTCAGAGAAAGTCAACTGAGTTTTTGGCCTAGGTCTTTTAAGCTTCGGCTTTAGTAGTAATGGCGCATCTGGTGAAGCAAGATCTGCCATCTTTAAGTGGGCCAAGTGTTTAAGACGTTGGGTCTACAGAAAATTATTGAGTGAGGACGAGCAGGATCCTAAATTCTTAGGTACAAACGACTGGCAAATGGAACAGGCCTTGTAGTCATGTTCCACTCATAAGCAGAAAAGACATTAGGCATGTAAGTTTTTGTACAGAATTTGACTACCATACTCACAATTACATCCTCTTACATCCTCCTACCCCAACATTAACACCAGTAAGCAAAAAGACTTTGGAAAATAAAAAGGTTCCCCATCAGGGCACTTATCTATTTACTCAAAAAAATGGTGCCA
Source organism: Protopterus annectens (assembly GCF_019279795.1). NCBI lineage: Eukaryota > Metazoa > Chordata > Ceratodontiformes > Protopteridae > Protopterus > Protopterus annectens. The sequence continues at coordinate 779,982,403 of NC_056730.1, forward strand.
ACAACCAATCGACAATTAGTCTGACAGATACACAACCTGTGTTCGGGCTGGCGGCAAGATAGTCTGAAGAATTTTGCTCATAAGTCTACCTATATACCCATACACTTATAAGATGAGGTCACTCATTGTAAGATCCTGGGAAGGTAAAGTTTTGTTATCCTGGCTGGACATCAGCAGTAACTCATTCATTAATTATAAATACTGCAACAGTAATTTCAGTCAGGACAGATCTGAAAGATTTAGTTTTCTCAAGACAGTACCAGAGTTGTCTCTAACATCCAAGTTATGGAGTATCCTTTTCTCCATCATTTTTAGGTTCAGGAAAGAAAATGGATAGCTTAGCTTAAAGTAATCTTGAATACCACATTGGTCATAAAAGAAGGATTAGTTCTCAAAGAAACCCTGTCTCAGTATAAAATAAGATAGGGTTGAGTCACTCTTCTTGCACAGGTCACAGCAATCAGTAAAACCTTCTTTCATGTTAAGAACCTTAAGTCAGACAGATTAGTTGTTCTAAATGGAGCAAGTTTTAACTTGTCTAACACAAAACTGAGATCCCAAGAAGGGGCCATTGGTTTTCCTTGAGGCCTTTTATGCAAAACTTTCAAAAACATTATGTCATGAAAATGGAGAAGGATCCATGAACAGACATGCTGAAATGGCCAATAAATGAACCTTGATGGGGGAATAAGAAAGACCATAGGATAGTAACTCACATAAATATTGTAAAAAATAGTATTGTAAAACCAAAAAACATCTAGCCCTGAATGGGAGATGGTTATGTTGTTGGCCCAAACTAGAAAACCTTTTCCATTTGCTAATATATGATTTTCTAGTATCAGGTTTTCTTGCCTCCATTTGTACCGTCTCCACATCCTCAGTAAACAGGTGCCTAAAGGGAATTAAGACCCTTTCAAACACCCCTGATCTTGTGTGAGGAGATCCATTCTGAGAGGAAGCTTGTGGAAATTGCCCCTGGCCAGTAACCCGAATATCAGAGGAATGGTGGAAAAGCATACAAGAACATTTTTGTCCAAGGAAAGGAAAAAGCATCTGTCTTCTAGGCTTTTTTGCATGGAGTCCTAGAGCAGAATCTTGCCAACTGATTCTTTGGAGAGAAAGCAAATTGGTCTAATTAAGCAACTCACACAGCTGGGTCAAATCTTGGAAGGCTCTTGATTTAGTTTTCATGCACAAGGGTTTGCCCTAATCCTGCTCTGCTTGTCACATAATTTTTTTCTGACAAAATGCAGGATGCCTGTAGAGCGAGATTTTGCTGAATAGCTATATCCCAAGCTAACATGGCTAGTCTGTAAAGGTGATATGAGCTGGTTCCCCCTTACTTGCTTGCTGATGTGCCACAAGACTGTAGTTTTGTCTGCAACAACTTGAATAGGCTCACGGGATCAAAGATGATTCAGGTAGTGGAGTTCTTTGATCAGTACTCCAAGCATCTTCTTTCTTTGGGACTAAAAGCATCCTTGAATAAAAACTTTTACCAACATGAAAAGGAGGGACTGGTTCTATCACTCTCTGAGATAGCAAGTGTTGAACAACAGGGGGAAACAGAGGAATCTGGTCTATTGTTTGAGGAACCCCCCCCCCCCCCGGAAAGGAAGGATTTCCTCCCATTGTCATCTGTAACTTTGATGAAGGATGCTTAGAACCCATTTGTCTGAAACTATCTACTGCCAAAGAAAAAAGTGAAGATTTCAGACTTTCTGGAAGGGAAAATGGGCTCCTGGGGGGGGGGGGGGGTAAGGTGCCTTAAACGGTCATTCTAACTTGGACTGTCACTGGTTTGGGGGGTCCTGAGTTCTTTGTGGAACCCCCCCCGACATTTCTTCTTAAATGTCTGCTACCCCATTTCATCACACTTTGATTACCTGGCAGCAGAAGAACCAAAAACTAAATATCTATCCAAAGGAAAGTTTAGAATCTCATTGTTATTATCTTCGGGTCAGTTCTAAGAACACAGCCAGGCAAACCTCAAAACAGTACCAGTGGCAGTTGTCCTGGAAGTATCAAATGAGTCTCACACACACACACACACACACACACACACACACACACACACACACACACACACACACACACACACACACACACACACACACACACACCTAGGGCCAGTTTAGAGTGTCCAGTTCACTACATCGGCAGTTACCAAATCCTCACAAATCTACATTGACTGTTGTGAGCCATAGAGCTTCCTGTCTCTTTTCCGTTCTCTTATTCCGCCTTCTCCACTGCTGCTGCTGTTTTCTTATAACAATAGATTTCTGCTGTTTTCTTATAACAATAGATTTCTGCTGTTTTCTTATAACAATAGATTTCTGCTGTTTTCTTATAACAATAGATTTCTGCTGTTGCTTTTTATGAGCTGTTTTTTCCTAGTACAGGCTCTAACAGAGCAGGCAGGGTCAGTAGTACTACCGCATCCCCTAATGCCGTATTAGAATGCATTCAATGGCTGTCCTGATCCAACATTCTGGATAGCCATCTTCTATAAATCTTGGTCCTCTCGTTATTCTATATTACACCTAGTCTAAATGTTTTACAGCCTGACAATCTGGTGAGTGTGCAGTACTCCATTCTAATTTGTTTGGACTATTAAAACAATAAACAGTGATTTGTATAATAGAAGTAACCAAAGTATTTAACACATTTTTTTTTCTAAGAAGAAAATGCAGACAAAAAACCTTTACCATTAGTCAGAGCAAACTAACAAATGAGCCTGATAATTAAAAATTCTGAAAATCAAAGTTGCAGAAGCATACACCTTTTTCCCATACTCATCAATAATCTTACCATCCTTGATAAAAAGGCAAGGACTGGAACTGACCAAATATTTAGCAGGAATAAGATTAACTAAAGTTATAGCTGCTAGGACCGGTTTAGGATGGGTGTATAAAACCTTAAAAGAATGAGGAATTTTATACAATCTGCCTGCCTTTTCTGGAGTAGCAGGCTGACTATCAGGACAACTAAAGGCAAAGAGACACACATCCTCCAGTGTTGACAGCAATGGGGGAATAGGTGTAGGTTCTGGAAAGTCCCTCGGTAACAGCTCATAGCATTTTCTAAAGGACTGAGAAATCTCAGTCTTCTCCTAGTGACAATACACAATGCACATTCTGGAAACAGTCTCAGAGAAAAACCTCCAAAGGGAGAATCAGAAACGGAGCTCTTCTCAGAGTCTGAATTAGAAAGCTTAGGAAAAGAACCCTGTATATGTCCCTTCATCTTCCTGTCCAGATTCAGAATTTTGAATTCCTTCTGCAAAAGAAGTATTTATGTTTCTTTTACCAGAAACCACAATATAAGAAGGATCAATAACTTGAATTAAACCCTGAGCCGAACCCAGTAAACTACTCCTGTCTAAGGAAATTTGAGGAGGAGTAGATAAAGGATTAGTTTTCTGTTTTTTTTTTTTTTTTTTTTTTTGGACAAGAAAAATTAGGTCAACAGCGTTTTTAATGGTGGTGGCAGCAGCTTCCCCAGGATGGGCACAACATTCTGACCAAACAGGGAAGACTTCCCTGTTCCCTCTCCCAGGCCGGACAGGAGTGGATTTCTCTTGCCCAATGAAGTAACCCTAACAGCTGCAAGGGACATGACTAACCCCTGTTCCATAGTGGCTGTACCAGCACACCAGAAGGATCTGGGGAAAAAGAGAAAAGGTCTGAGAAACCAGTTTTGGTCAAAGAAGATTTTCTCACCTATAGCTGAAGTAAATTGCTTCTTTGCTTAACTTTTTCTTTTTGTGGCTGGAAGAAGGACTGCCCATGGGATTGGTGGATTGTTCCATGGTCAACCTGAAAATGATGGTGCTTTCCCACAGAGAAGAAGCAACAGGGAAGTAAATATTGTGGGAAGAAATAGCCAGGGAATTGTTATGGCTAGGCTGGCCCTAGGGCCGATAGCCTAGTGCCAACCTATGAACATAAGCTGATAATATATTGTTAAAAGTAACTTTTTTCACACAAAAAACACTTTACAACCCACAAAGTAAAAGCATAATTTCTCCACATATAAAACTTGTTTTCAACTACAGTATGTGCTCCATTTAAAAGGGCAGTCAAGTCTCATTACAGTCCATTAAAATACAAACTCCTAGCTTAAAAATAACTTTTCTAGGGAAGAAAGTAGAATAAAAAAATGGAATGTTTTCCCAAAAGGGAACTCGTCTGCCCAACAAAGGAGTAGTACAAGCCAACTAATGATCCTTGAAAGCCCACAGAGGACTGCTCTCTTCAATGGGAGGAAAGTTCAGAAGTGCTTTGCACCCAAAGCTGTCTTTTTTTTTTGACAAATGGTTTGGGTGCATGGAAGGTGCCATGAAGCTTTGGGAGCTGGTTTGGGTGCATGGAAGGTGCCATGAAGCTTTGGGAGCTGGCTGTCTGTTACATCATTGACAGGATATAACCCATATAGCTAAGGCTACTGCAGAAGTGATCAATACATTGAACATTATAGTATCTGCAAAATAAAACAGTGTCCAACAGGGGAACTGGTCCTCGATGGCAGGATACAGCTAAAATTCTCTCTGCAAAAAAGCCTTTTAAAATTTGAGGGAGGGTTAAGAGAACAACTCCTTCTCAACATGAAAATTAGATATGCTAGCCATGTGCATCATCAGTAGCAAACAGAGCCCCAGACTGATATTATCCAAAAAATAGTGACAGCTTTAGGGTCAGAAAGGGTAAGAAACAGTCAATGGTATGTGGAGTGCAGTCAAAACTATTTTTTATTTACCCCAATATGTCATTTGTGTGGAAGGTTACTAAACAGGAGAGAGAATATCCACCACAATGCTTGAATATCTCGAGTCTGGCTATGATGGACATAGAATAGCCAGGATAACAATTTCAGAGAATGAAGGTTTGGGTTGCATTACCGGATAGACAAGACACCAGACAGGTGGCCAAAGACAAGTTTCCACATTTCAGTAGCAGTTTCAAAGGTTATAGTAAAAACATGTCACAATCCTCAAGGCCAGGATTAGGCCCAACACATCCTTGCTCCATCAGGCAGAAGAATGAGGGAGATGCAAACAGATTATGGACTCACAATCCCCATGAGTAAGAAGAACCTGGCAATAACCATTTGTGGAGCATCAAAAGACAATTGCAAAGTCTGCCCCAAAGAGTACCGGCTACCTGTTGAATAGGTGTTGCAGCTAGATAAAACCAAGTAGAAACTGCCCACTCCCACACTTATGACCATGTGCTGCACTGTTTGTTAAGGTATCAGACTACAGCCATACTGCTGGAATAAATACCAAGAACTTCAGGAATCAGGTCATCCTAGAGCATCTGGAGAGTTAATAAGATCACTCTCATTTCTAGAACATTATGTGTGAGGATGTTGACAGGGAGGACCACATCATCCCTTGATACATCTGCCCACTGAAATGCCTTTCCCAGCCAAAGGCAAAGGTATCAGCGGTGAGCATGTTAGATGGAGTAAGAAGCTGTGTGGCACCAGCCAGTAAAACAGAATACTGTGAAAACTGCTGAAAACCATGATTAATGGATCCCAAGAATCTCTGGCAAAGAGTACCACAAATAATGTAGCTACCATTAGCTTCAAGAATTGTACGCACAGGGTTGTGGAGACTTGACTATGGGAAACTGGTGACAAATCCATCTGTAACAAGTGTTATATTCTGTTACAAAAAACAGATCTGGCAGCTCTGCTATCAGTTCTAGTCCCTTTGAATAAGATAGTCTGTGAGGCATGACCTGTGAATTTGTTAGGTTAAGCATGAATTTGTTAGGTTAAGCATGGCCCCCAAGCAGAGGTACAAGCTGAACAGAAGATCCTGTACAAGAGGAGACTATCCCTAGCATGTGACACTAAAAGCCCGTTGTCCAAGTATGGAAAAAAACACTATGTTCTGAAGGAGGGAAATAGGCCACAACTACTGCCACATATTGCCACATATTGGGTAACCATCTCGGAGGCGAGATCAAACAGTAGGAAATGAAAGTGATAAGGACTATGCCTTTTCTGAACTGGGGCAGCATCCTGGATGCATAGGTGTTCTTTGCACAGAGATAAGTAATCTGAAGACTGAAAGAAAAAAACATGTAGCCTCCTTCTGAGACATGGAGGATGGACTGCAGAATGATCATAAGAAAGGACTACTTGGGGTGAGTATGCATAAGAAAGGACTACTTGGGGTGAGTATGCTTAGGCCATCAAGATCAAATACAGACCCAAACGCCTGTGTCTTTTTTGGCACCATTAGGAACATAGAATATTCTTGCCCCCAAATTTGCATCCCTTGTTCACCTGTACTTTCTGATGGGATGCTAAACCTGATAATGGTAAAGGCAGACATTTCACTCTAATCCTGAATGATAATACACTTTCCCATGACCACCACTCCTTAGAAATTTTGTGCCACTGAAAGATTTAATAAAAACCTCCAAGAAGGGGTACAGACAGAAAGGGGGTGATTTCTTTTAAAAGTTATTACAATCCACTGTGACTGCTTCAATCTATGGCCCTAGCCCAAGTACACTGATCGGACATGGTTGACTGGGACTGTCCAGATCCATCAGCCATTTGCTATGACCTCTGTAGGGGATACTGAAAAATAGGCTCCTGTGAGTCCTTTCAGTTCTAATAGACGCACTGGGCAGAATGAAATGTCACCCTGCCGACCAAAAGGGACTGCCCTTACTTCTATTCATGCTCTGCAGTTGTTGGCCAATTTCTAGACCAAACAGCAGACCATCCTTAAATGGCATATCCAAAAATGCTACCTTACTAACCTCAAAACAAAAGTAATTCACAGCCAACAGTGCCAATACATAACTGCGTCAGATCCTGCCCACACCAAGAGGCACTGGTTCATTTTGTTCACATGAGATCATTCCCTGCAAAATACGAAGCTGAAGAAGTTTCTCTTCCACTGATCGATTATGTAGGCCTTCAGCAGCATTTACTTCACCAAAAACACCATCCTGAAAATAAAAGCATCTGCATTAGATAATTCAGCTCTTTGAGCTAAAAAGAAGAGTGTTAAAGATACAAAAGCTCTATTTCCCCAGCCTACCCCAAATCATAGACTCTTTATCAGCTAGTATGAAGAGATAGCAATTGAGGAAAATTATTCTCTCAGAATAGCTTCATAAAAAGTCACATCTCGTTAGGTCCATCTACCCAGAAAACAATCCAGTGAAGGTTTTAAATCCCTGTTTGATATTCTTTTAACATGCAGCCACAATGTCTCAGTAATTCCCCACTATATTCTCAGCATTTCCAAGATCAACAACAAGGAAAATAACCACCCAAGATGTTGTTCATGGTCTTCTACAAGCTTCATGCAGCATCTTTTCTGGAAAGGAAAGCTCCTGAGAGATCCACCCACCCCTTCTCTCATCATCTGCATACTGTCACTGAACTTTTATGGCTGGAGATACAGATCCACTGTATCCCACAACCCCTACTGGAGAATTAATTTAGTGAGTATTTCTGGGTCTCCTTCTTGGCTTCGCTGGAGAAAGCTCCTTATCAGATGAAAAAAAATTTATTTCAGGGAACTAGCCATGTAGTGAGGGATAATTTTGATCAAATTCTGAACAGTGTCAGGCCACAACTACCAGAGAATTTTATCCTGGACCAAAGTGCAAGACCTGTAGTGGAGTCATGGACATCAGGTAAGCCATTGTTGGTAGAGCTGACAGTGAATAACCTAAGGTGGACTGACTCTGGGTAGCCTGCACTACCCACTTAAATCATGTCTATCCGAAACTGGGTAGGCAGATGCTGACTATACACACTTAAGACAATTTGTTTACAACAATGTCCCACTTGGGCAGAGGCATCCATAATGATTCTCACTAAAGACATAGGGATTTGGGATGGAACCCCCAGAGTTATGTTTGGAGTGTGAAATCATCATGAAAAATGCAACGGAGTCCTGAAAATCTCAGTATGAAGCGTCACTGGATATGCTGACTGGGTCCCCTGTACAACTTGTGCACTACCTGATGAAGGGAACTTTGCAAATGATTGCTGCCATTAGACCCAATCCTTTCAGACACAAGAGTGCTGTTACTATTTAAGACTGAATAATATGAGAAACAATGTTTGGTAAAAGGCGGATCCTATTCATGGATATACAGGATCTGCAGGATAGTGTGTCTTGTGCACATATTATAAAAGGGTCAGCTTTTAAAAGGCTCAGACCTGGACATTACAATATTCATTATAGTTCTCTAAGAGAGGAAGAGACTCAAGAGACTCTCAAGCAGAAACCAAACAGTTTCATCTTGCAGTGGCTAGACTCCATTTACTAAGATAAGGAAATAAGTTCTCTCCTTGTAGCCCCTCATTAACAACAACTACTGATACATATCTGCTGAACACTCTAGAGGGAGAGGGGAGACCTAATGGAAGAGGTCATAATTAAGTTTGCTCCTACCCAAAAGCAGAGAAACATTCTGCACTCCTTGGCAACCTTTATGCTTAGGCAGGCATATTATCTTAGGAGATCCTTCTGCCAGAAAAGTAAATGGGTACTGCACAGCTACCCTTAAAATGTGTCTTTGGGGAGAAGTGAATGTAGGTTTCATGTCAAGTATACCATACAGCTCCTTTTGTGTAAAAAACTACAGTAGTAACTTACTACTTTCAGGTTTGGTTGGACGTCTTGGATAGCTCTTTTTTTTATGAAGTTTAACAACTTCTTTGTAGCTTCTGTATTTTACTGGGTGGAACATGCACCACTGGGGAAAAGAATCATATAGATCCTGAATATTGCTATCCTTAGATCCACATGTCCTGCATAATGACCAGGGTTACCTGCAAGTGGAGAGGCATAGAGCAGGGCAGTCAGACAAGGTCTCAGGAATAACACTGCTAACCCCTGATGAAGGACCATTGTACCCCTGCCATTTGCAACTGCCCTTTCTCTGGGCTGGCAACTATTCTCAAAGTTGCCACAGCTGAGGTGGTTCCCCACCAGATATCTGGTTATTTTGTTGAAGCTCGCTACATCAATACCACAGCTCATAAAAAGGATTACCCCCCAAACACACACACACACACACACACACACACACACACACACACACACACACACACACACATTTTTCCATGTTCTTTAGATCAGCTTTACTATTTAGATAAAAAAGAACAGAGCCATCAAAGAAGGCATTTGCAAAGGTCATCTGGGAACTCATCCAGTGACTAGTTCATTTCATCTGCCGGCTCTTTCCAGAAGTTTATATGAGAGAGAGGTAGTTAACCACCTTCAGGGAAGATGTCAAGCACAAAATGTCTGGTAGCTTATCTGCAAAACTGCAGTCATTTGAAGATCATGACAAGTTATTCCAGGATTGATTGTTGCAAAAGCTGGGGCACAGCTCTTCTTTTTTGTTATTTACAATAAGTGTCAATCCTGGTGCCTTGATTTAGGCTCAGTTAACTTTAGTTAAGCAAATGGTGATTTTACTAGTTACAATGCCTCCCACTTCTAAGACATGTAGTTGTAAATGACGGTCATAGTCCAATTTGGCCATAGTTGTGCATGTGGCACAAGTGTGCGTGCACTCTGCGACGGACTTCCATCTGGTCAACAGCTGATTGCGTGTGTTATGATGGCTTCTACAGGAACAAGTTATGGCTCACCCATTATCTTCAATAGAGGAAAGCAGATATCAGAAAAAAACTAATGATTGATTAATCGATTACCACAAATGCCTGTTTTGCGCTAGAAAGATGGAGCATTCTTTCTGATGTAGACTAGAATGCTGTTACTTAGGTGGTTGGAGCACCCAAGGAAATAAAAAAAATAAAAAAAAACTTTTCAAAGATTTAAACTTGCTCAGCTGGTGAGGTTTTCAACTTGCAGCAGACAGACATGTTTTCCTAACATCCAGACTGCAATAGTTGAACAGATGCAGGTTCAACATGGCCAGCTACACGGAGGTCAGAAGGAGATACCCGCTTCATCCCATGAAGTGAAAGTACCGGTGGGTGCAAAGGAACCAAAGAATCAAGACTATTACGCAGTTCTCAAAGAAGCAGGAAGAAGAAACAAAGAATGAAGTCTTGCTTTTCATTGCAGATATTTCTGCACTTTTAAAACACAAAGGTTGAAAGGCTCCAACAGTCTACAGCTGGGAAGCAGAAATGCAAGAAATAACTGTGGGGCAGAAGAATGAAAACAATTTCAGATGTTTTAAATGGTACAAAACAGCAAAAGCATTTTTAGAAAGCCAGACACAGACAAGGCGAAAGATTGCATAAATCCTCAAATCTCATTTCTTTAAAATCATCACATCTCATTTTTTTTTAAAAGACTGCTTGCACATACTATGAGTTTCTGTCACCCAACATGCAAGACTTATAAAAGTAGTGAAGCTACTTTTAATGCTAGTAGTGACACTGAGTGGTTGCACATTTTTTTTACATTAGTTGGACTTTAAAATGCAAAATATGGGATCATGTTTTACTCATCACTCAAATGAGTGAGAAAAGGACAGTTTAGAACACAGCTGCCTTTAAAAATCAGAAGTGCTGGTTGAAAGTTAAGTATTTGCTAACTTTATCTGTGGTTAAAATAACCAGTTAAACGGATATACTGACTAGATATATGCTTGCATGCACATGTATGTGTGCAGAAAGTACCCTACTGCTTGCCAGAAAGTATTACTGTAACACCCACACATCTACTTTCCAAATCAAACAGATAAGACCTCAGTAACAAGACAGCACCTCGATAGTGCAGACTGTTGGCTGCAATACAGCTACATCCAAACATCCAACTTGCTATGTTAAAACAGTTAAAACACACAGATTTTATATATGTATACACACAAACATATATACATACACACACGCACCAGAACAGAAAAATCTTTTGAATATAACTAATCAGATAGTTAAGCATGATTACTGTAAAATTCTCTTAGTTAGCTCCAAGCATTTCCTAAAGGCTTTCTAGTATCACAAAGATCATACTGCATTTAGGTCAACTTCCTCAGTCATACAAATATAAATAGGTGCAACTGTAACCACACCACAAAAAAAAAAAAATCAATACAGTTAGAACCTTTTACAAAAGTACATTTTACAGGAAGTCAACACACAATTCCGATATAATAACGGAATATTTTTAATCCAGAAGGCATTGAACACAGCATATTAAAGAAATTCCAGTCTTTACTAATTAACTAAATGGCTTCAGGCAGAAAAAAAAAATCACATCCCACAATATGAAGTGTCATTATCTGCAAATGTTCTTCAAAAACATTAATTATCCAATTACTTTAATTACTTTAAACAATTACTTTATCCATTTGCCCACAGCAGCATCACTTTTTGTAACTAAGTATAGTACACAATACATATTCTGTATTACATTCATCATTATTCAGGCACTTCAGTAATGCAGTTGTTATGACAATCAAATTACTTAAACCAATTTTTCATTATATCAAAGGCACTCTGTACTAAAATGCATTTACCTTTCAGCTACTGTATTATTTGGTCTTCCATGGTCAGAACCTTCTAAGCACTCATCGCCTCTGGTCAAACCCCTTATATAACTTTTCTGATTTCTTGGCTCTAATTGTGCCTCAAATGTGATGTTGTATGTTACCAAAAGAAAAACTGCACAGTTTCTTCCCACAATGACCTCACACTTAAGAAACGCCAATTACAAAAGCAGCTATCGCTTATGTGTTGCTAACCCAGTTTCTTAAACAGTTTGTAGCAGAATGATAGCAAGGTAACTGTGCTCTCTCTCTTAAAACTAAGTGCAGTTGTTACTATTAAACTGCCATAAATAACCATTTTTTTTTTTTAATTCAGCCTACCAAGAACTCACAATAGCTTCTGATCTGGTCAGTCATACCCTGCTTTTTATTACATTTTCAAGCTTTATCCTTTCTTATAGGTTCATAGATTAGTACTAACTGCCCTTGCGAGTCATTTTAAGCCTAGCCAATGATCCCTTGTGAGACTCAAACCCTGCACTTTGTGTTTGTAAAGCAAACACCTTAACCATTAGGCCACCCTCCCAACCCCCATGTTGCACTTCTCTCTCAGTTTCTGAACAACTGATCCCAAAGCAAGTCCATAGTTCTCAGCACTCCAGAATTTCACAGAATGTCCAGATTTTTGCCTCATTTTCCTGTATCTGCAGTGGTGCAGCGGTAGCGTTGTTGCCTCATAGCAAGAGGTTCTCCTGTTCGATTCTCAGCCTGAGTGCGGGGAGTGCCTTCTGTGTGGAGTCTGCATGTCCTCCCCACGGTTGGTTGAGCGTTCAAAAGACATGCGTGAATGGGCGTGCCTTGGTTGAACATTGAGCTGGCACCTCGGCGTTCGTGAAAATCTACTGCCAATCATTAGCAGACCGGAGTTCCGCTGTGGCGACCCCTAACCGGGAAAAGCGGAAAGACAACAACATTTTTGGTCTGTTCCTCATAAAAAGGCACAGGCTAACATCCGCAGCTTTTAAACACCAGTGCTGCATTGTAAGCAATCTTCCTAAGAACGTTTAACACCACTGTTGCCCAATAACAGTCTTATCTTATTTTGTAAACAGAAATGTCACTTGCTACACCATGACTAAGTGAAGAATTTTATTTGCAGTTATGGTTACAGCTTGATATCTATGTTTTATGTGACTATTTGTACTTATGTATCCAAGTTGTAACTCAAAAAGGTCAACAGACAAGGTCAACTACCCCATCCCCAGAATGGTAAATGAATAAATTAACTAATAAATAAAATATGTGGTTTTCAAATCATTGATGACTGGAGTCACTTGATGACAAACATTTGAGTTTTCAGACTTAATTTCCTTCAGAGAATGAATGCTAATTCAAAACTGTTATTCTTGCAATTTTTATATATATGTTGTGTATTTCGGCTTTTCCCGGTTAGGGGTCGCCACAGTGGAACTCCGGTCTGCTAATGATTGGTAGTTAATTTTTACGTGCCGAGTTACCAGCCCTGACCCACAACCTTCAACGAAGGTACGCCCATTCATGCATGTCTCCACGCAGAAGACGCTCTAGCTGAGAATCGAACCGGACAGTGTCTTACTGTGAGGCGACAAGGCTACCGCAGCACCACCACCACGGGTCAATATATATATATATATATAAGCAGTATTTAAAACTCTGACCCTGATTTTGCTGTCCCCTCATTATTTTTGACTTTGTCCAGAATTCTTGCACTAAGAAGTTAGGTGGACGACCTTCAGAGATGTTCTCAGATCCCTTCTCAAATATGAAGACAAATGACTCTGTGGTTCACTACAACATTTCATCCACGGTTATTCTCTTCAGCCCTCTGGCACAAGCTCACTTATCTAGCACCATTTGTGGAATGCTTTTTTCAGTCAAACGTAATACATGTTTTAGCTTCACAGCTACATTTAATAAGGAAACATGTCCCATTATAATACTTTGTACCACAACAACTCTGTCTGCTAAAACATCAACTTTTAAATAACTAGGTGAGTCTCCTGACTACTTTCTTTGAGACAAACAATTGCCTTTTAAAAAACATTTGTGCCAGAACTAATGTGAATAAGTTTTTTCCATGAACATCATAGTTTCACTTGCTCTTGGTGATTAGCTCCGTTTCTCATATTGTCTCATAGTGCTCACAGTAACATGTCTTTGTTTCAAGAGAAGACAAGCCTGGAAACATCTGGTGCAGACTTAGGAATTCAAGTTCGAATCAACCATCTATATGATCAAGCTCCAACTAAGTGTGTGGAGTGGGGGAGTAGGAAAAAGACATTTTCAGCTTCCTGTTACCTGCACATTTACTTTTTTGGTCACTTATTGTTAAATCCATATACGATGTTGAGAACATGTCAGTTTAAGGAGGAAGCTGTTAGAGTTCCTCTACTTCTGTTCCACCTCCTGAATTTCTGTTCCTATCACTATGCTTATGTTTGCAATCCCACATATACCATGGAATTAAATAAATCTATAACAGCATTGTAATATATCCCACAAAATAATAAACAAGGAAAAATACTAACAGTTTGCTTCATTATTTCATTCATTCATATATAAAGGTCAGTGTAACGGTTTACCATCAAAATGTTGATTGCACATCCTCGACACCACTTACGTGAACTTGGACTTCTGAAAACGTCAATCACTGATATTCCAAACTGCAAAATCTCACCCCCATTTTGACCCATGTTAGCACTTGTTTTTAGGTGTGGAGCAGCCGTAAATGTTGACATTTTTTTATTTTTTTATTTTTGGCATTCTGAAGTCACCAATACAGATTCCGCACACATTTGTAGACAATGTGTACATTCAACTATGTGCAATCAACATTTTGATGGTAAACCCAGTATAACCCATAGCAGGCAAGCAATTATTATATCTCCCAAGTTTACCTGGTTTATGGCTGTTCAAAACCTACTCAATGCTACTGAGCAATAGTCACCAAAGGTGGTTGGTGAAACTGGGCTGCTGGGCTCCAGCCCTCCTTTTTTTTCTTTTTGAAGTAATTGTTGGCAATGATGCATTTAGTCATTTTTGTTAACCACCAAAATTTATTCACAGAATCTCAGTTCATGTTAGTCCTCGGGTAGACACTGCCTATCAAACTCTGAGTATGCATGATGTTTGCCTCTTGTGCTTAAGAAAACACGTTTGTGAATTTTTGCTGCTGGTGTGCCTTTTCTAGAATCCCAGCAAATATGGAGGTTCTCCCCACTGGAGTACACATTTCCTCCTTCCTCTGTAAATCCATACATAGCTGCACTGTTGTTATGGAAACAAACTGGGCAACATGATTATAGGCTGACTGGTTAGCATGCCGAGTTATCTGGTTCAGAAGCAGGATCACAGTCAAGACGATTAACAGATTAGATCAACTGCCACATATTAAAAAATACCAGGAAAAATCAGAAATACACACAATGTTAGAACTGAACAACATGGTATTCTCATGGAAATTGGCATTTTAGGCCACAACACTCCATCACAGACCATATTTCATCTTCTTCTATTTACTGCTTATAATCCTGTCAGTTTGCTTTAAGTTTTTTTTTTTTTTATATCAAGTTACACCAAAAATTATAATGAAATCATGGTAAGGATTGGAAACTACCCCTAAAAATCAAAAGTATAATTACTAGTAACCATTTGAAATGTCAAGACTTGGAATACCAAATCCTAAAGTGTGGAGAATACAAGACCAAAAATGTATATATATTAAACCTGAGATTGCAATTAATCATACCATTCCCAGTCTAGGGGTGAGGGGGTTTGTCCCCCACATTAGGCAGTGCAGGCAGAACTTCATCCCTACCAAAAGGAATTTTAATGGAGAAGAGTGATGTTCTATATTTAGGTAGGTACTAGGCTATTGGCCCTGGGGCCTATACAAGCCCAGCCAAAAAGGTACCCTGGCTTTTGCCACCCAAGAAAATTATTTTCCTGTGCCACTGTCAAGCAGAGCCACAGAGGTGATCCCCGGGGTGAATTTCCCATTTGCCATCCAATCATCAAGATTTTTTCTTGAAGAGTGCTAATGAGGAGCTTTGTTTGATATAGCTAGGTAGTTTATTCCAGAGTATGGGAAGTCTCTGGGACAGGAATGTTCTGTTTGTTGTGGTGACAAGGTTTAGGTCCCTAGAGCGTGTAGCTCGGAGGGATTGGGATTTTTTAAGTGGAGCATGTCCAACAGCTCTGGGTTTGACATAGCTTTGTATGTTTGCAGTTTTATTTTTTATTTTTTCCTTTGTCTCAGGACTTGCCAACCTGACTCCCAGCATTTCAATAAGGAGCTATAATTCTCAGATTTCATTTCATGAAAATGGGATTTCAGTTTTTTTTTTTTTTTTTTTTTTTTTTTTTTTTGCGCTATCTACAGAAACAAGCAGGCCCTACATTTTCCTACAAAGAGAAGGAATAATCCCATGTGTTTACTTACCCAGCAGAACAAAAAGGTCAGGGATAGCTTAAGAATATACAGTGTTAAATGGTTAAATGGGTTAAAATATTAAGATCATCAATTACAGGGCATTGAGATCAGGCAACACAAGTACTTAAGGATACTAAATCATGGTTGGAAATCATTTCATTGTTGTAAGCAGCTATTCATTCCTCCTGGCAGGGACATTCAAAAGAATTTACTGTTTTAATAGTCCAAACAAATTAGAATGGAGTACTGTACACTCACCAGATTGTCAGAAAGGCTGTAAAACATTTAGACTAGGTGTAATATAGAATAACGAGAGGACCAAGATTTATAGAAGATGGCTATCCAGAATGTTGGATCAGGACAGCCATTGAATGCATTCTAATACGGCATTAGGGGATGCGGTAGTACTACTGACCCTGCCTGCTCTGTTAGAGCCTGTACTAGGAAAAAACAGCTCATAAAAAGCAACAGCAGAAATCTATTGTTATAAGAAAACAGCAGAAATCTATTGTTATAAGAAAACAGCAGAAATCTATTGTTATAAGAAAACAGCAGAAATCTATTGTTATAAGAAAACAGCAGCAGCAGTGGAGAAGGCGGAATAAGAGAACGGAAAGGAGACGGGAAGCTCTATGGCTCACAACAGTCAATGTAGATTTGTGAGGATTTGGTAATTGCCGATGTAGTGAATTGGACACTCTAAATTGGCCCTCTGTGTGTGTGTGTGTGTGTGTGTGTGTGTGTGTGTGTGTGTGTGTGTGTGTGTGTGTGTGTGTGTGTGTGTGTGTGTGTGCCTTCTGTGGAAGGTTGAGCGCCGGGCTGGCAACTCGACACCGTAAAACTCCACTGCCAATCATGGGCGGACAGATGATCCGCTGGGGCGATCCCTAACCTTAAAAGCCGAAAGAAGAAGTAGAATTAGCTGTAGGAGTACATTCACTGTTTTTCAAAGATCACTGATTAGGTATGTCAACGGGTGTAGCTACAAGATAATAATGTCAAATGGGTTATAATGCAAACATTGAATAAAATAAAAAAAAAAAAAGCTTAATCCATCATTAAACCTGTAGAAGAATTTACATATTCAGAAAAACACAGGTCAGCTAGAAACATGTAAGATTTAAATACTGAAAACTTTTAATAACCTGTAGTATGATTAAAAGCATAAATAAGCTTAAATAGAGAGAAACTGACCACAAGTAAAGCTTAACTTATAAAGAGAGACAGAGAGAGAGAAACCATTAAAAACCTATAAAATTATTCAATGATGTTAAGAGTTATTGAACATGAAAACCTGGCAACTAGAAGAACAACAAAGAAAGAAGAAAGTTTACAGCTCCAAGGTCTCAGAGGCAGGTAAGGTAGTTTCCTCACAACCAAATTATTTTTATTTCCGTACCTGGGCTTTACTGTCTTCTCATGAGGGATCAATACCGGTGTATTTTCACCAATAATTAAGACTTTTATACCTCTTACATTAACTACATACTTCTGGTTTGGGCACATGCTAAGGTTTTGCACATGTTCAAGAGAATGAGTCATCTGTGAGGTCATTCAAGATTGTTCAGTTTTGTGTCCACTTAAAATCATTGCTGAGAAGAATATTAAATGTTTATTCTAATACTGTGCCACCTCTGGTACATTTGAATAAATGTAATATTTGAAAAACAGTCACTGTTTAGTGTAAAAAGGCTAATCAAATTAAAAAACAATAAATATATAAATAAAATCATGCAAGGATGCTGTCAGAAAAGCCTTCCTAACATTTTTTTTAACGCAAAAGCATGGTTTTGAAAGGTAGAAACATGTTTAGTAGCTATATTAAATTCAAGAAGCATGTACCAATGTTCAACCACTGTTTCAAAAAAACAAGTAATCATTCGGCTGTTTCTATTTCAGATCAAAACTGCCAATCATTAGCGGACCGGAGTTCTGCTGTGGCGACCCCTAACCGGGAAAAGCAGAAAGACACAAACAAACATTCACACGTAATAGGTGCATACTCATACAAAATACAGTAATTCAGGCACCTGATAAGATAAAGTTCCAAACGAATTAAGAGCAATAAGAGGTGACTTCTAAGTATACATTCTTGAGACTGAAACAGAAGGTTACTGGAAAACACAAGACCAAAATTACAGGTCACTATTTCGGTAAACAATGAGCAGACAGACTAGCTCCTGCTAAGCATATGAACCCACTGTTCAAATGTCATTAAGGCTACTGCAGGTCATTAGACATCCTGGTCCAACAGACTTCAATGTTAACTTCTAGCTGACCACCTTTCATAACCTTCTCCTAAAATAACACTTTGGTGTTCAAAGTATAGCGAACAGGAAATCTCAAATCATTTTCTGCCACAAAAGAAAGAAGAAATAAAACCAGCGCACCGGTTTAAGCATCATGACTTAAGCTACCATCTGTGTTTTGGTCATTTAATAACTGTCACTAGAGCTTCTTCTGCAACTGCAGCCAGCACGGTCTGATGGATGCTGTGTTGACAACAAGATAAAGGAACTCCCAACGGTTTTGAAAGGAGGACTCTTATCATTCATTTTCCTTGTTACAGTTCAGTGGAACTAGTAAACTATTCCCATATACATTAACGTCCTTCATACTTGGTGACAGATGTACAGACAGTAGGATTATAACTGCTTTTCAATGATCCAACAGCAAGTCCTGGGGTGTGTGGTTCATTGTTTAAATAGCTGTTATGGACAGGACACCGACTTTCCCATGGGCCACACCATGCATTCCTACATTGCTCCATTTGTGTGGCTCCACAGTCCTCAGTAGCAGTGCAAGTCATTTTATAAGCGAAAGAAATATATATAAGGAAATCTTGATGTCAAAAATGTACCTCCTATATGAATCTGCTTGCTTAGCTTTCATAACCTGATGAGAAGACATTGTATATTTAATCAAAACAACTTGCTACTGGATCTGAATGCATCACTTCATTTTACCTTCTTCAGTGTAATAGAATATGCACAGGAATATTACATTCTACTCTAGCAAAGGCAGTTCTGCTGATTGCAACTCAAGCGAAAATGTTTAGCCAAAAGCACTTTCAGCGACAGTGGAGGATTCCCTTTTCTCCACTATTGTGCAATCTTAGAATAGGTACATTTAAGTTCAGGGGTTGTGTGGGTATCCTCTCCAGATGGGGAATGTTGGGGGGGGGGATGCTTTACCCCATGCAAAAAAAAATTCTTACTTTTGCCAAAACTGCTTTCTGCTAAACATTTTCATTTGATTTGAGATTGATGATACTTTTCCCCATGTACTGACACAAATTCAAAAGATCCCTTTAGCATAATCATTCTGAAGCTTCTATTAAAAATAGAATACTTTCATCTGATCTGTCCACCAGTCACAGAAAAATTAACATCTTTATAATGAGAATGTACTTGAAGTTAAAATGTGCAACACAGTGCCAACACTAATTCCCTAATGACTTTCACTATCACAATCACACTTATACAAGAGATAAGCCAATAACTTCAACTATCTCAATGTCCTGTTTAAATTGCAAAATCTATTGTTCTGGTTCAACCACCATTCCCACTATCAAACTGCCCCATTTATAAAGTGGTTCAATCTGATTAGATGCATTCTAGAAAGCAGGCATCACCTCACACACACCACAGCCTCCTGGGCATACTTGCACAATACCTGCACTAATCCTCTCACAATGGCACAGTGGATGCACTCTGGACCAGTGAGTCTTCTACCCAGTCCATACCCCCCCCCCCAAAGATCATATAGAACAAAAATTCTCATGGGCCTACTTGCAAGTTATCTAATTGCCAAAATGTTAAACAGTTTGGCAGTTTTTTTTTGCCAAAATGTTAATTTTTCAGTTTGGCAATTAAACAACTAATTCACAATTACTTACCTTATGATAATCCAGCACAATCAGACCTGGAACCCAGGTTGGAGTAACAGCCGCCTTCCCTCCCATGAATATTAATTCCATAAACACTGCTTACTACATTTAGTCTTCCGCCTTTAGAAGCAATCTTTAAAACTAATACTTTTTTAAAAGGCTGCAAAATACAATTTTTTTCACACAAAAAAGTGTTTACAAGCATAAAGATGTGGCCAACATTTCAACATATACTCCTGAATAGGTGACTAATCTGGCAGTCCACCCTTTACCTTTGTTCTGCATCCACTGCTCATGACATGTACCAGCAACACCCGTTCAGCAGTGTCCAGAATATATCCATTTCAGAAAAAAAAAAAAATTAACATAAATAAGACACTTTCTATATAAACACTCCCCGGGATTCATGAACCTTGCGCCAGGCGCCAGCATAGCGTCGGCATTATAACGCCAAATATGGCTGCTTAGTGATTCAGGTATGAATGAATTCCACGTGCACTACCGGCGTGCGCCGGACCGTCCCGCCCGCGTAGGTATGCAAAACACACTGTGTGCGGTATTGCACCATGCAAATGAGGGCAAATAGCGATCCACGGCGCAGGCGTAAGCGTAAGACGGCAATGTAAACCAAAAAAAACGGTTTACATTTACCCAAACATACCGGAGGAGTAACGGAAGGCTGTCAAAGTCAGGTATCATATAGGTGCAATATGCCAATGTGGAAAGGCACCGAGAATGTCCAAAGAAAATATGCACAAAATGTAAAAATGACATAAATGGCACGACGTAGAAAGAACAGCAGACCCCGGGATGTGTGCACAGAAGTTGTAAAGCAATGAAATAATATGATAATGTCCGAAAAGAGCATTAGAACACAAATCAGCTGCACAGCCACCACACACCATAGTATGTATGTAAAGCTGCAACCCCAGCGCAATGGTTGTCAAGGAGTGGAGGCGGTGTCCGCCGTAACCAGGTATTAGTAGTCAATTCCATGCAAATGAGGCAGATAATAGTGAATCGCAAAACGGCGCCAGCGTAAGGATGGAGCAAACGGCGAGCGGTACTACACCGAGGAGTGGCCTACACGAGATACATGTCAACCACACAGGGTGTGCCACTGTAGGAGGAAGGATATTGGAGGACAGCAAATCTGGGCTGTACAATGCACATTACAGCATCATGACTGGCGTGTTAGGAAATAGATGCGCTGACAGTACAGAATGCGCGTACAAATGCATGTGCACGAGGACGACTACGTTCCCGAAACCAGTCATGTGACGGCCTCACCGGCAACAACCAGGGATATAGGAAGGTAATGCGGAGAATACGAGGAAATGCGGAAGCAGTGTAAATGTATCCGTAACGAGCAATTAACACCAATCAATGCAGGAAGGGCAAACGCCGGCAGCTGAAAAGTCTGCATGCAGACTCCTGCAGAACGGGAAAGGGGAGGCATATGAGAGCAAAGATAATAGGGGATGTAGTAGAAATGCAAAGAGCAAAGAACCGAAATAGCACAGCCAAGTACAGAGGTAGCATAACTGCGGCCGCAGATAAAATGCATCATATGCCATGTGCGTGCAGGATGCAGTAATGTAAGATGCCAGGCGAAGGCAATGCAGGCAACTGTAATGTAACACTACAGGCAGTACCGTTGCAGCTGCAAGCGTAAAACCACGGAAATAATCCATGGATAGGGCCGCACAGACACACCCAATGACATCACCGGGTATACAGCACAACAGTAATAAATGTGAATGCACACAACACACAGCGCGATTCCCGAAACGCCGCACCGTAGGGTGTAAACAGAGGGGGAACATTTAACATGTATATGCTGGGTGCCGCCGTGGCCGTGATGCATAGGTATGTGGCAGAGACAGACGGAGTTGCGGAGGGTGGTGCCGACAACTACCGTAGGCCTCACAGGAGATGGAGAGTGTTCAGACCAAGGGTGACCTACCAGGGGCTGCGAGACCTGGAGATAGTAGAGCGCTACAGGGTGGACAGGGACACGTTACAGCAAATAGTGGAGCTGTGCCGGCCGCCTGAGAACAAGAGACAACAGAGGGGAGCCCATCCCAGTGGACACAAAGGTATGTGTGAGCTTGCGAATACTGGCTACAGGTACCTTTCAAAGGCCCACCGGGACATAATGGGCATCTCACAGGCATCAGCATCCAGGGTACTACACCAGTTCCTGGATGCCATGTTACCACATGCCCATGAGCACATAAAGTTCCCCACATCTCAGGAGGAGTTGGCTAGCAATATGCGCCGCTTCCACCGTGTGGCACAATACCGGAGGTCCTGGGTGCGATAGACTGTACGCACATAGAAATCAAGTCACCACCTGGGGAGCAGGGTAGACGCTACATAAACCGCAAGGGATACCCCTCCATCAATTGCCAGGTCGTGTGCAATGCGCAGGGCATTATCATGGATGTGTGTGCTGGCAGCCCTGGAAGCTACCACAACTCCCATATCTGGCATGCCTCACAGCTGTATCAGGTATTCGCCAGTGGGGACATCACACAAGGTCACCTTGTGGGGGATGCTGGCTACGCACTGGAGCCGTGGTTGATGACACCCATCAGAAATGCACACACACACATGCAAGAACGCCATAATGAGGCACACGCACAAACGAGAATAATCATAGAGCGTGTGTTCGGGATCTTGAAATCACGGTTCCGGTGCTTGGATACATCCGGTGGAGCCTTGCAGTACTCTCCAGGCACAAGTGCCCACATATTCATAGTATGTTGTATGCTACACAATATGATTCTGCGGAAACAGCTGCTGCAGGGACATAATGCCGGAGGGCCACCAAGCCCGCCACAACTGCCAGGGCAAGCACAGGCACAGGGCGTGCGGCGCCACAGACACACTGAGCCAGCCCCAGTAGGTAGACAGAGGCGTACCCAATATGCCTACGCCCTGGCAAAGAGGGAACGCATAGCACATACTTTGACAGTGTAGGCCCCATGGACTGACACCTCCTGACCTGCACACACAGTAAAATGGACGCCACACAAACATGTCCGCCCGTAATGTGTACCGTATGTGCGGACGTATGTGTGACTCCAACAAAGGCACCGCCAAACACTGCACACCCAATAGCCAGCAGAGCATGGAACGCCAACACCTCAACGCACGCCGGTTCAACAGCACACGGCGTAGCCATATGCTGCCACTATCGCCGCAAGTCGACCACACATGTACGCATGTGCATACACAGATACGGAAATACATATCAGTACACATGTAGAAATATATGTACGCATACACAGATAGAAAGGACAACAGGGTAATATGGAACCCAGGGATGCAAGTTCACAGATAAGTAAGACGCGAAATCACCACATATTAAACATAGTGACCGACAACCCGATCATCCTGGAGGGTGGGCAGGGCAGGTAACGCCAGCCATGGAAATGTTAACCTGCAGCAATACATATCCGCGTGTCGGGATGGTCAGCGGTCCACGGTACAGTAACGGGATATGTGTAGGGTCACCACCTGTCCCACGTTGTGAGGGACAGTCCACCTTTGGGCAGTTGTGTCCTGCAAAAACAATGACAAAATGGCAAATGTCCTGAGATTGTAGGACAAAACCATTTCCCATAATTACTTTATTAGTTGCAGAAAACAGTTATTTTGTAGAAGAAACATCTAAATATGATAATAAACAGAATAAGCAACTGTAATGCTACAGCTTTGTATTCCGTCAAAAAAGTGAATCGCTGTCCTTTGCACTGGCCGTGGGTATGTGTTGGCATGCAAAACCTGACATACCTACTAAAAATGTCCTACCTTGGCCATTTGAAGAGGTGGCAACCCTACATATGTGCGTGTCATATCCATAGGACATGAGTGCGGAGATACACGCCACCACCGGCGATGCGGCCAACGTAGGTATTGTGTTCAACCGTCGGTGCGAAAGCGGAAAGCATACCAGTGAAGTGTACGACATTATGAGGAACGTACCTCATCTGGGGTGTAAAACAGTGCATGTTCCTCGCAGTTCCTCCAAGTTCCACATTGAAAATGTCTCTCAAACAACCATTGTTAGGAATGTATATAAATGACATCCTGGTAAATAGAATGTACTCATAGTAAGTTAGTAAAGGTTCTTCACTGTAAGTAAATCAGCATATCATAATCAACCTATGACCTACTTAGCTGAAGTTGTCACTATGCCATTACTATGTGTTCCACATCATGCCCATGTGTTTCACATTACTACTGTGTGTGTTCCCCACTCCGGAAATAGAAGGTTGACAGCCATGGCGGCAATATGTGTATGTGTGAGGTGAGGTTGTCGTGTGTTCCGCTGTGTGTGTGTAATGTGTGTGCCAGTGTAAACTGTGTATGAAGGTGACATGTCACAGCCGGAGTGTAATAACAGGCGTAGGCATACAGTACAGGAACCATAGGCGTATGTACAGCAGTACCCACAAAGTAGTACTGACATTTCCTCAGTGGCTATGCACGTGGCGACGTAAAATGATGCAAAGCGCAAATGTCCCAAAGTGTACCACAGGGCCATAGCAAACAGGAGATGCAAAGGATGCATGTACAAACCACGACCGTAGGTATGGCGGCCATAACGTACACTCCACACGGTCCGTCGGCAACGTTACACAGCATCAGGCATGTACGGCGAAAATATGAATGTGCCATCCGGCACCGATCGTGAACAGTCACGGTCCGGTAAATACCGCGGTGTGTTCCACGACCGTGACGTAAGCAAGCGGCACACGAATAGGAGGCTACCGGTAGCATACAGTCCGCCCCAAGTATAGGACCACAATCACCGTAACTATCAGCGACAAAATGCCAATGGATGGTAGGCACGGACGAACATCCGCAGAAATATAACCGATGTGAAGGAGGAATACGTGCAGGAAGCACACATGCAGGCGATACCGACAGCAGACGACATCAACAAAACAAACATTCCCGGAACAACACACAGGTAACCCGCAGCTCCCCAAGCACGGATGGAGCACACACACAAGCATATCTGGTATGTATAAATGCAAGACTCACACCCCGTACCCGTCACCCACATCCGCAGATATACCCCATTGCACATATCAAAGGGATAACAGCTAAAACCGTAGCAAACACATACAGGCAGTGAATGACAGCAGCATACCCACAACAAGCTCCTGGGAAACACTAGCAGCGGCTCATGCATCCATGCATTCGCTATGTACAGGAAAATAACAGCCATGTAACACATTTGAATGCACAACGCCATCGACAGACGCCGCCAGGACACGGGACCCACATGTCGAACACAATACCATACCCAACACACACAATCCACGGCTAACACCACAGCGAAATGTACCCGACAACACACATAGCGGATGCAGTCACACAAACATGATACAATACATACCATCCTCACGAAGGTATTGCAAATAACCAACGGCGACACGAGGAAAGAACCATGGCCTAGTGCCGACGCGTAACGAACGAAAGGAAAGGGGATCACCGCTGATATGCGCATAAGTACACACCGAGGAACAGCTATTGGCCTGATTAACCCACATGCATCAGGCGACGACGAATATAAGGAAGACTCCCTGGATATTCAAACCGTATGTTCATACTGAACGCATACAAAGTAGAGAAAGAGAAACAGGGGAATAGAGACGAACTCAAAACAAAAGGCCGGAAAGGTATGTCGAACCCACGACATGTACTGGTGTGTAACGCACGATACGTATGACGAATCTGTACAGTATGTGAGCGGTGTGTGTAGGTAAAGATACCTGTCCATCAGGCAGAGAGAGGCGAAGGTTGGATATGTAATGCTAAAACGCGCAGCATACCAACAACTGTGGACAACGTGTGCACAGCAGTGGGACAACATGTAAACACCCGCGATAACCCCAGGGCCGGCTTGCCACCCTTTCAAAAGGCCAAAGTGGGAAATCATCGGGACACACTTCAGATGTTACAGGTGGACACATACCCATGGTCAGTACAAAGGTTAGAACTCTACACTTTTGCATAAAGAAAAGTGTAGTCTTGTAGCAGTTCAGTTGCTTATTGTGTGTCTTGTAACAGTTTGGAATGTACATACATAAATAAGTATGTTATGCAACTCTTACATAAGAATGGGATATAGTGATGTCCCACAATCTCAGGACATTTGCCATTTGTGATAAATTTGTCAGGACACAACTGCCCAAGGAGGGACTGTCCCTTGCAAAGTGGCACAGGTGGTAACCCTACCCCAGGTCTGCCATAGGGGTTGCAAACACAGAACAATGCCACCACCCACGCCGATGCTGGCAGTGGATATCCAACACTGAAGTGCCACAGCAGGGGATAGGACATTTATGTATAGTGTCACAGCACACATGTGCATGGGCATATACCGTCGATGTCATACGGAATGTGCACGATCTGCACCTATCCCACGCAGTAGGGCGACTATGTCAATTATGTGTAATGCAAAGCTGGCATGATGGATATGTTCACAAATCATAGACAGTATCACAGGCATAGCATGCATGATGGAGCGATGGGCTAATGTTATATACATACACAAGATATGTATGGCCTGCACATATGGGACAATGTAGTAGCAGAATAGGTACCGAAATGGAGGTAACAGCAAGTGACCATGTCCAAACGTTCCATAGCAGGTGCAATGTGTGCCACAATGATGTCCAGCAGGGCCGTGTGTAAACACATGTGCAATGTACACAGTACTGACACCCCCATGGTAGTGTCCACTGAACGGCAGAACTGGATGTCAACTGTCATGTCTATACAATACGTCCGCTGTGGTGGTACCATGGGTGTGTGTCACCCTACCAGCAAGGCAGCTATCACATGACTAGTGACACAGTGTGCCCCTGTGGGATGTGCACAGGACCTATGTCCCACAGCATGGTGTGTGTCCAGTCTGTGGATGTCACACAGACGCCCGGGCTGAGCAATGTGGCATGTGTGCACACATGCAGGACTGCTCCTCCCCCCCTGCCCACAGCAAACGCCATGTAGGAGTACTACATGCATCAGTACTGTGGAGAACATGGCCCATGGCAGAGTACATTACACCCCTGTGTTAGTGGCATGCAGGTGAGCACAGATATGTTACATGGCTGTCATTTGCATATGACAACTGTCTGAGCTGGGTAGAGAGCACAGCATGACTATACTGAGACATGTAACGTTGTATCCATTGTGTAAGGTACACCACACGTGTCATTGTAACACGGCCTGCGTGTACATGTGTGTATGGCACAGGTACAAGGGCACCCAAGGTATCAGCTAGACATACGGTCCAGAAATGTGTAGTCCTGCACATGTGTACCCACGCTATGGTGTAATATGGCAACCACAGCACCATGTGGGCCATGTGTGTGTACATCAACCATGTACAACGTGATATGCCTGTATAGGGACAGTATCCATGTGATACACACCGCATGACTGTCAGTATGCGAAGGTGATGTGTATGCACTATGTGTGATGTAACTGATGCAATGATATCTACATGATATATCTGCCACACTGACACCTGTATGGGTGTCAGCAACACGAGTAGGATGAGCTAGAATGCTGCCAGGTATGTAGAAGTGGTATATGTAGGCATGTACAGTACTGTGTGACAGCAGGTAGTGTACGTATGCAAATACTGAGCATGAGGGGCCACATGTCTGAGGAACGTGCAATGCCACACGTCCCTGAAATGTTGTAGTCAGCATGATATGCCTGCACCACTGTGTGAACTGTACAGAAGGCACATGGCGTAACATGCCGATACATAGGGTACGATGTGATGCTGGATGTGTACACTGTCAATAGCATAAAGTGGAATGGTGCTGAAGGGCAAAGAGCGGATCATGTCTGATGTGATACCCTCTGTACCACCCCAACCACCCATGCAATAATATGACAGGTGGCCAGCATGGGATGTGGTGTGCTGTGGCACAGAAGCCCAACAAGAGTGCCAGGAAAGGCATGCAGGTAGTCAATGAGTGTGTGAAGCATGTATGTCAAGATGTGGCCCAGTGCCATACTGAATGGCCCAGTCATGGGTGTAGAGATGCAGCCCCATACGTGCAATGCAGTACCATCCATGTGTAGTGTGATAGATGTGGTAGTGTGGTGGTCAGGGTGCACAATCTACATGAATGGGCTAGCAGTCACTGACGTGTGCTGCTGCAGAGACATGTAACAGCCAGGTTGGCGGGATACAACAACTACGGCGGTTGGAGGTGACATTGGGACTGTGTTCCCAGACATAACATGTGCATGCCAGTACTATGTATGTGTCCACAGGGTTAATACAATGTCCAGCCAAGGATTGGAACCTTGTAGTGAGTGAGAGTGTGTATTGTTGGTAGGTACCCCATTGGCAGGCAGGATGCCAGCAACATCTGTGTCGTCAATGCCTGCATGACCGTGGTATGCTGCATTGAATGTGGATGTAGTCAAACAGCAGAGACATACCACCACACCGCGTGAGGGCCCACACTGCAATGTCTGGCAGTCATGTGTAGGTAGCTAGCTGTGGAGTATGTCATGCACCAGCAGGACACACCATGACTGTCAAGTGACACACAACACACAGGTGAACAAAACTACCGTGCAACAGCCTGCACATGTGCCCATACAGCACGTGTGCATGGAACAGGAATACCACTGTGGCGTCTGTGAAAATGCCAGCATCACCATGTCTCAGTGTGGAATAGCATGGTCCCTACCAGTGTGTAAATGTAGCAGAAGTGCACTGTGATCACTGTTGGCATAGGCACATAGACTGTCCATCGGATGGGGTGCCATGCCCTCAACTACCTCTGTCAGTGGATGTCAGTAATAACGGCTGTAGTGTGTATGTACCATGCATGCTGCTATGGTTGTGTGCTTAGGGTGTGGCTAGCAGGGATGGTAAGCATGGATGTTCAGCAAACAGAGGGGGGAGGTGTGTAGGCCTAGCATACAGACACATGGAGGTTTGGTGCATGCTGAGGGTAGTGTAGGTATGGTATGTGTCGTGTAATGTGTCACCTAGCTATGCGTACTGCATGGCCAAGCATGTGTGGGTACGTGGGAGTCCATACTAGGGAAGGTCGTGTTGCTGGCAATACATAGCAGTAGCAACTGTCCTAGGTGCAATGTACAGCATGCCAACCCGACTGGCATGTAACCTGTGGTGTACAGTGTCTGCACTGTCGCGTGTCACAATGTGTGTAGTGGCCACAAACATGGGTATCTGAACATGGACTACCTATGATGCAATGTGTCATGGGAAAATACAGTATGTGTGTAAATCACGGTGTGGTGTGGGAACCACCCACCTGTGTGTGTTGCAGTCCAGGTATGTGACTGGGAGGTATGATCTGTGTACAATCTGGACTGGCAGGTGTGCCGTGTAGGGCATGGAGGCAGGTCCCAGGCACCGTAGATAAATGACATGTGTGCTGTACTGTGTGTGCAGTGCTAGTGTACAGCACAGTGGAGGGTGTAAGCATTGTTACACATCACTGCATGCTGTGCCTACCTGTGACAGCCCTGCCAGAGACAGACATGTGACACCGCTGCACAGGCAGCATAGCATGAGAAGATGTACATGTGGGCTGCACACCTTAGCCAGATGTCCACACGTCATGTGTGCCACGGTAGTGTGGTTCAACATGACTATCAGACTGGACAAACAGCACATGCCTGCATAACAACAGTATGACCATAGTCAACAGTCCCAGTGACAGAGTAGGCCAATGTAGACTATCCCTGCATGCAGACTAGTGGCTACTGGACACCTGGCTAGACACACACCTGGACGGTTAATTCACCATTGAGCCATCACATGTCCACGCCCATGTGGGCCGTACAATGTCATCACAGGGTGGTCACAATAGCAGGTGGCAAGGCAGACACGGTGTACCAGGTGATGTGTCATGTGTGCATATGTTGAGTAGCACAGCCCTCACATGTCTGCAACATACTGGTGCACGATGTATACTGTTACATGATGAATGGAACTGCACTGTCACCCACTACAGGGCCAGCTGGCACAGGTGTGGTGTGACTGGTGTAACCCATGTTTGCACAGGATACACACTGCTGTTGTAGGCAGCCATGCTGGTGGCCACCAGTGATATATGCAGTGGTCATACAAACATACCGTACACAGTGTTCAGGCAGGAATGTCAATTGTCGTGGACGATGTGCTGCTATGTGAATGTGGGTGTTTGTTGTGAATGTCACACATCCAGAAGACACCATCTGGTGCAGTCATGGTTGTCAACACCGGTACACACATCCACAGCAGTTAGAACCCAGTCCCGACAATGTGTGTCAGTCACCCTTGTACCGTGTGACATATGTGCACATGGCGGAACACCTCCCACTGTCATCTAAGCTGGCTACATGATGGCTGGAATGTGCTGTAGAAATGTACAATGCTGGTAGCCCAATGAAGTACCTGGAATCAGACACAGTACACTATGTCAGCCATGTAAACCATGCACAACAATGACTGCACAACAGACACAAACAATGCATTGACACATGGAACATGTGCTCATGACAACCCCACTGAGGTATGTTGCACATATAGATGTACAATTGTCATCTATGGCCATAGCATGGATGCAGACACACATACTCCACAGGTAGTACCATGTGATGTAGGTAGGGGCATTGCTTGTGTATATGTCACAGTAGATGTACACAGACATGTCCTGCATAGCCGTCATGTAGGGGTAGCTGTGGTATGTCACTACTGGACATGCCCATACAGATTACCATGTCCCGCAGGAGATGTGTTAGGTGTGTACCACATGTGACATGCTGACAACAATCTGCGATGTGTATGGCTGCCGGTGTACCTGTGTGACAATGTCTGTGATGGGTGCAAAGGCACATAGTATCGTATTGTATGCACACAAGCCCCACATAGCTGCATAGCCTGAACATACAGTACAAGGAGTGTGTGGGATGATAGCAACCCACAGGTGGAGATGGGTATGGACGGCGGCCCACAACCACATGTGTGTGTACGGTGTTCACGCCCACGACACATGAGCATCTGAGAGGCTAGCGTCACAGTTGTACAGGGTCGCATGTACATATGTTCAGCAACATCCCTGTATGTCCCACCACTGGCCTGTGGACCGATGGACAACAAGCATATGTGCAGGTATGAGATGTGCACAGCACATCACAGATGCCTACCGTAGAACAGGCCTACCATGTAGACATGTGCACAGTAGGTCTGCGCCACCTGCAGTCAAACACGTTAGGTGCCAAACCACACCAATAGTCCAGTCAATGACACAGATGGGCGTGCATGCCTCTGTGTATGTATGTCTGTGAATGGCTCCGGCATAGCAATATAGCCGTGTCACCATTGTGAACAACAATATGAATGGGTTGTATGTGTGAGGGTGCATCATATGTGTATGGTCAGATCGACGATACCATCAGTGGGCCTGCTATGTGAACATCCATGTCCCCATACATGGATACCTCTGCTGAGGCCAACACCACATTCACACAGGGAGGGATGGCGGTGTGTAGTGCAGCAGCAGACATGTGGGTGGCAGCGGGCAATGTATGTACACATATGTGTTACCCACATCAGTTCAGGCAGATATCCATGTGCATGGGATAGCGGTGTGTGTACACATACAGCACTGTGTCGATCAACATCCCAGCACATAGCACCTGCCAGGGCTACAGTGTATGCATGGATGTGTGATACCTGCATGCACCACACACACCCTCAACAAGCAGCGTACAGCATACCTCGCTGGAGGACAGTGTCCACACCATGGTGATAAACATGTTGAATGTCCATATTCACACAGCTATGACAAAAGCAATGGACAGCCACCCTGCCAATACCGTCAGCCCCTGGGTGGGTCACACCCATTGCCATGTATGTGGCATACCCTGCCATATCATGCAGAGATGACCAGCAAGGCTGCATGAGCTATCACAGTCCCACATGGTGCAATGGACAAAAGGCACTCTCACTATCAACCATACACAGTAGTAATGTGGTGGCGATGCACCCTGTCATGTTACAGGTGCTGTGTGATGCTCTGCACAATGTGTGCATGTACATGCTAAGCATGGCCTTTCCTGCTAATGTGTCATGGTTACACATTGCTCCATGTCTATCACATACATAACACAGGTGAGCTGGGGCAAGTTGTCCAGCACCGGTACAGTGCTGTGTGGAAGTACATGGCACAACACATGCATGTGCAGGTGTCCATGTGTATGTGTACAGTGCCGCTGCTGACGTTCACAATGGACACAGACGTGATGTGTACTGACATATACACAGCGTACAGGTGAACAGTAGCACAGACATCACATGGGGACATATGCCAACTGATATGGACATAGGTGCAGCCAGGTACACATGTCCATGGCAGGCTAACATCTACATGGTGCGTGCACAGTGTGATGGGGTGGCACACAGATATGATGTGACACCCAGTGCTCAATGGTGTGAAGCCACAACATCGGCTGTGTCACCGCCACGATGCCCTTCACAGATCACTGTGCAGATGTCGTACATGTCATAGCAATGTATTTCCAACAGTATGCCAGCACAGCAGTGTGAATGTGACCTGCCACCATCATTATGTCTTCCAGATAATGCCACGTTCCCGGCTTCCACCATTTAGCCGACAGGAGGAGGAGGTCATCATACCATACCTCCAGAGTAACTACAACGCCCTGTTTAGCCATGTGCCACAGCAGGCACAAGAACGGCAGGAGATGTGGGAGGAGTTGTGCAGGAGGGTGAACAGCGGGCGGAACCAACCGCAGCTACCAACAAATCCGCAGGCACTGCACAGACCTGATCCGGCATGCAAGACAGCGTGCCGCTGCAATCGCCAGGCAACAACGTGGGACAGGTGGTGGGCCACCAACACAGCCCCCACTCACAGCTACGGAGGAGCTCCTGGCCAGTCTGGGGACACCCACGGAACAACACGCAGAACCACTTGCGTCCATCGTGGAGGTGGGTGTCTCCCGAGCTATGAGCCTGGAGCTGCATGGTAAGTCAGTGTTGCATGTTTGTATGATAGGCGACGTGGGTGTGGGTGTCATAGTACAACACATGATATAGCAATACATGCCAGGTATATGGCCACAGAAGATGCAAACCATTGTATGCTATGTTGTGTTAGCAGACATGTGCATAGCACATGCAACCACACACATGCATGATGTGTCATGCACAGTGCTGACCGTGGAGATAGTAATGGCTAATGTGTATACCTTTGTGTAATGCCTTTACAGGTACGTCTGGCGTGTCGCAAGGACAAGGGTCTGTTGCAGGTAAGTCTGTTGCCAGTCAAACGCATGTTCTGCTGTATTGATATTCCCCATGTGTCTAGGCATGGCATGCTCACCTGTGTGTGCCCCCGTCACGGTATACAGCTCGCACCACCCGACATACACACCACCCATGTACAGTAGATACACCCGTTATCAGAGTGGTATGACACCACACAACCAATTGGTGTGTTACGTGCATTCAGCTATGCATACAATGGTGTAGGTGTTACACAATGGCTGCATGTGTAGTATGCATTGGTATGCCAGTGCAGTATGGACACAGTACCACAGAGTGAGCTGTGATCTGGCCAGAGCACAGGTGTTACCAATGTGACCCATGCCCCTGCATCGGGTGCACACGTTGTGACATGGCGCATGCCATGTCCCATGCACGTGGATGTCTGGCTGCACCAATGTCACACCATGATATGACCTATGCACAACATAGCAGACATACACACTGTCAGCATATCTGTAGAGAATGTGACACGTCACACTAGTATGGGTGTATGTCACATGGGCCACCACAGGGCCGTGTGCACAATGTCTACCACACACAATTGTCAAAGAGTCAGACAGACAAGGCCATGGTTGATACCTACAGGCATGTTGCCACACAGCACATCCACAGTGGGTACTCACCATTGCACCCTGTACACACATAGTGGGTTCATCAATGTAGTGGACCCCCTGGACATCTGATGTAGTACACCAGTGACATGAAATTCCTCTCCACAGCTACTACAGGTGCCTCCAATGTCCACCATATATGTGCTGCTGAGCAGCTGAACTGGCTTACAGACATGGCAATGTAATGCGTCCAGGTCACGCATCGCACAGACACATAGCTGTGTCCTGCTACTGTGCAGTGGCACAGAGCCCGCACCACACACCGTACAGCTATGCACACAGCTCACATCAAACGTACCTACACAGACATCACTGTTACACATACATTGTATCTGTACACTCTACACATAACACTGCACCATGACAGCCATCGTGATGTGGTGCATGCGGTGGGACACCATCTTCACATCGCCCACATGATACCGCACATGTTTGCGGTGTACATTACATAGTGTTGGCAGCCATGTGTACTCCCAACTTGCCCGCGGCCACACGGTGTATCACGCTGATGCATGCAAACTACCATGAATGTGTGTACTGCATGCCTACTAAATGACACCTGCCTGTTGTACTGTCCCCACCAGGGCAGTGTACATACTGCCACTATGAATGTCTGGTCTGCATTCACTGGTCTGTGTTGTGTGAATGCTGCATGCCACCTGCATAATCACATGCATGTGTGTGTGTGTGTGTGTGTGTGTGTGTGTGTGTGTGTGTGTGTGTGTGTGTCTGTGTGTGTCTGTATTGTAACCGATGGTATGTCTTTGTATTGACAGGTGCTGTAGGTGCTCCCTCCCGCGGTCAATCTGATGCTAGTGTCCCCACAGATACTAGTGGTGATGAGCACGTGCATGAGGCACAGGCAGGGTCATCACAGGCAGAGTCTGTGCCACTGGAGAACATCACACATACGTCCCTTTCATCCCTGCACACGGTTCAGATGCCGACACATACCCCAACACCGTTGCCCATAGATGACGGTCAGTCAGCGCCTGTTGTCCCGAGCAGGAATGTGTGGTGGCTGCAGAAGGTGTGGGTACACACGATGTTGCCAGTGTAAGGACTGGTGCAGTGCCACGCAGGCATGTGGCAGGTGCTGCCCGTAGCGGGAGCGCCGCTAGACATACACGTGCCGTCCAGAGTGCAGCAGCTGGTATAAGCAGACGCATGTGCCGGACTGTAATGGGGGCGCAGGCACGTGCGAACGGCAGAACCAGGAGGGGCAGAGGCTGCAGAGGTCCGCAATCCGCCCTAAATGACAGCATCCAGGCATTGGCGAATGCACAACAGCATCTTGCCGATGTTCTGGATAGGAGATTGGCGATATGGCTGGTCTCATCGACCGAGGCTTGGCCATCCTTGAGCGCGCAGTCCGTGCAGGAACACCAGGTAGGGGTGAGGCATAGGGCACGTGGGCGTGCCAGCAACACCACCTGCTGCAGGTCAGCGTGCGTGCCACCTCCCATGCCCACACAGACAGTGATGGTAGCAGTAGCACTGCAGCTGCTACCACACCATCCACACCAGGACAGAGCAGGCCACGTGGACGTGGCCCTGGACGGCCCCGTCGGGCACGCTTTCCAGCGGACATGTGACATCGGAGAGTGGACAGTCTGTACCTCCACCCGGTCGTGCCCGGCGACCCCAGGCAGGCGCTGGTCACGCCGCCGGCAGACACAGTGAGCCGTAACACCTGCACTGTACAGTCAGGGGCTGCCAAGCATACCCGTGTAGGCATCACAGATGACTGAACTGTGTACACACACCCACACACAGCAGACACAACTGTAGGGCTCCACCACACCCACATGCAATCTACATAGTCATGCCCACTCAATGCACTGGCCCTTACACACACACATGATGTCATCCATTGGTACAGCCCATGCCTGTGGCACATATCACCCTGTGCAAATGATTAAGTCTCTGCCGATAACTGTGAGCCACACCATCAATGCACGGTTAAGCTGACATATTATGATGCACAGGGTGGACACGATAGTGAGAGGTGTATGTGATACCTGTGTCCGCATAGTACGTGCTGTGTATGTTGTGGTGTGTGTGTATGGCTGGTGACAGGTGTGTATGTGATGTGTGTTGTGCACGGACATCATGCAGCAGACATACCATGCAGGACAGGTGCAGCATTCATTGATATGTGTACACAGTATGTGTGGTGGTTACATGTGTAGCACCATGTCGGTGCAGTTAACCCGTATGATACTGATGGTGTACTTGCACGTGCCTACTGGGAGCACTGTAATTAGTTCCCCACGTGTAGTGGGGTACCCACAGGCATGTCTGGCAAAATCAGCATAGCACAGTTACCCACATCCGGCATGGACCCCTACATAGGTACATAGGCACACATGAACGTGACAGGATATGTGCCCTACGACATGTGTGGACCTAGCATGACTGTGTGTGGCATCTAACACCCCTCAGGATGGGGATGCCATATCCATCAGTCCCCAGTCCCTGGTCTAGCAGTGACACACAGAGGTTGACTGGCGATAACTATAGTCACACATACACACGACCACAGCAGTCCTGGACAAATGCAGCAAGGGCCCTGCCTTCACATGTCCTGGCCCTCCTCCTCGTGTTGTAGTGTGTGTCTGGCGTTACCCTGTTCCCCAGCACGTCCCACTCATCTTTGGGTTGAGGTGTCTGACAGTCACTTCTGTGCCCGTGTTCGCATGGGGCCTGGGAGGTGGAATGTGCCCATGTCACCCAGGTCAGACATGGCCGTGTATGTCAGGCACAGATCACCACGGAGCAGCTGTGCTGTGAAGATCCACAGCCGGTGTCCCCTTGGCGTGCACCTTGTGACACATGTCCTAGCACCGTCATCCCCGTCTTGTGGAACGCTTGCGGTCCTTCCGAGTGCTGCAGGCGTCAGGTTAGCTACAGGCCACATGTGCCATTGTACGCAGTCATTGCACTGGTGTGTGATGTGTACAGGGGTACAATGAACACCCCTGATGTGGTTGCCATTCCATCCAGACCAGGAGGCCACAATGGAATGTCTTCACACCCACATTGCCATTGTGTGTGTTGACAGAGGTTGCCAACAGGTGTGGTAGCCATTACCCTGAACATGTCCACCATCTTTAATGGCATACCACCTACATGTGACATTGGGACGAACATGTTCTTCACACTGGGTAGGGCTGCACCTTCTCTGGCATTTGGTAGCAGGCC
The DNA here is from genome assembly GCF_019279795.1 of Protopterus annectens. Taxonomy (NCBI): domain Eukaryota; kingdom Metazoa; phylum Chordata; order Ceratodontiformes; family Protopteridae; genus Protopterus; species Protopterus annectens. Next base: position 780,019,400 of record NC_056730.1, read on the forward strand.
ATGGCTCTGGCACCAGTCATCCATGTCTATGACGCCCTAGGTGGATGTTCGTGTAACATGGGGTGCTGGGTATGTCGGCCGGTGCGTAGTCATCTGCATACCTTGTCTGCTACAATCCCCCTATGATTGCATGCACATTGGAAGGTTGGATGCCATATGGCAGGGGGCACAGGAGTGAGCCCTGTGGGCCTCCACTGGGTCCAGATATGAGTGTGACAAGGCACCTTCAGCACCAACCCTGTGTGGTGTGACCTCCAACCTGTGTGAGAAGCATCGGGTGGCATATGTCCCCACATGTATGCTGGCGAGCCTTTACATGGGTCCCATGTGTAGTGTGCTCTGAACGCTCCCACCAGGTCATGGTACTGTGTGCAAACCCACATATCCCCATCAATGGCCTTGGTGAACACTCCAGACTGGACGAGCAGGTTCAGGAGGCAGGATCCGCCCTTGACTATGTAGTTGTGGGTATGTTCCTGGCTGTACACCGCTATCTGTAACCATGACCACCTGTATGGACCTCCACACAGCTTTGCAGACAACACTTGTCAAGCGTATAGTGTGGCTGTTGACAGTCCATAGGAGCACTACCCTGGCATAGTGGGACCACAGATGCCATATGGCATCCATTGGGGACATAGCCCATAGTAAGGCTAACATGACACAGTGGCCGCATGTGTGGGCCGAGGGCCTCAAAGAGGATGGGTAGCACACAGCCAGGGAAACCATCGGTGCCCATTGCTGACGTGTCAAACGCCATAGAGATATGGGATCACTCCAGGCCATATGACATGTTTGGGAGGATACACTCTGGTGGGATGGATATGTTCCCTGTTGGGGGGGGGATGTATGCATGGAACATGTCCTGTGGTATGCAGACAATGTCTGTGGGTGCAGTGACTGTTGTACCATTCTGGACCATTTCCAGGCAAGTCTGTGTGCCCCCAACCATGTCCTTACCACAGTTAGGGAAGGCCCTGTGGGTGTCTCATGTGTCCTCTGCAGTACCACTCCCACGAGCGGACCTGGATGTTGGTATGTGGGGCCGTATGGTGACGCCGGTATGAATGGGTGATGGTTACCCTGGTACTGTCATTGCCCTGCCATGTAGTAGCTCCAACTGTTGATGTACAGGTAGTCAGTGGCTGCGGTCCACCACACCATGTGCCTACCTGTGGTGGACAAGGTCCTGATGTCATCATGTTTGCCTGTTGCAGACATGCATGTGGGTGGTCGGGGAAGGCATTCGTTAGGTGTTTGCCGGTCTGGCCTCTGTTCAACATTGGCATGGAGGACATGTAGGGTACCACACCGGTCATATGATGTGTGTGGTTTTCTGTGGAGAGGTCATCACTGAGGTCCCCCATGCTGGTGTTGGTTACAGTGAGTGGATGACCAGTGGATCCACTATACGGTCTTGCACCACCATTGAGGGCTGTACATCCTGTGTGGGGCATATCCTCACCATGCGTGATGGGCAGAACTGTCAGACATCCCCCCCCCTGGTATGTATGGTGCATGGCTGTTTAACAGTGGCCAGGTGTGTGAACACCTGGGACTGCTGGCGTACTGTGTTGTGCCATGGGTAATGTTCCCAGGCTATGTATGGGTGGTTCATGTCACCCAAACGGTGCTGTTGTGAGAGCATGCCCACTCACCAGTGTCCTCAGGACATCTGTGAAGGTATCCTGTGTTTGTGAGGGTTGTCTGTAGCATGCAACAAACTGTAGGCCAGTCCTACACATGGTTAATTGCACCTACATATTCCCGCAGCAACAACAACGCCTGTGGCATGACCGGGTTACTGTTGTGTGGCGGACACACAGGATGGTCCGCATTCCGCCACCCATGCCGTCGCACCATGTGTATGCATGTCTGATCTGTGCCGACTCTAAGTGTCTGAGCATGCCCAGTAGGCAGCTGTGTAGATAGACACACAGCACAGTGCACACCGCAGCCGTCTGCAGTAATACCCCGGGTGCATGCCTCTATCCCCTACACAACGGCCACGTCTGTGGCATGGCCAGGTTTCTGTTGTGTGGCTGGACACACACGACGGTCCACATTCCGCCACCCATGCCGTCGCAACATGTGTATGCATGTCTGCCCTGTGCCGAGTCTAAGTGTCTGAGCATGCCCAGTATGCAGTGATGTACTGATCAGTAGTTACTTGTTATTCTCGACTGCAGCACTAACGTGTCAGTGTACGGCGACCTTGGGATGGTAACAGACTGCGTGACTGCGCACTCTGTCCGACACCCGAGCGGGCGCATTGCCTTTGCAAATGATACCACTCACGTAGGGGTATGCCTCCTGACAGCGCTCTGCTCAGTAAACTCGGTAGCGCGTTCTGTAAATGCTTCATACTGTAGTGTGTTCATGTAGATAGGCGTAGGTTCGTCCCCCGTCCTTTCCGTGTGTGTGTGTGTGTGTGTGTGTGTGTGTGTGTGTGTGTGTGTGTGTGTGTGTGTGTTTCCAGCTGCCTCTGCGACTGATTATGCTTTTAGACGCTCCGCAACACATGCCTTGGCTATTGCCAACTATTGTCTTGCGGGTGACGTCAGCAGCCTACAAGTATGCCTGTGACAGCGCTCTGTTCAGCAAACTCGGTAGCGTTCTGTAAATGCTTCATACAGTTGTGTGTTCATGTAGATAGTCGTAGGTTCGCTCCCGTCCCTTCCGTGTGTGTGTGTGTCTCTGTGTGTGTGTGTGTTTCCAGCCGCCTGTGACTGATTATGCTTTTAGACGCCCGCAACACATGCCTTGGCTATTGCCAACTATTGTCTTGCGGCTGTCGTCAGCAGCCTACAAGTATGCCTGTGACAGCGCTCTGATTAGCAAACTCAGTAGCGTTCTGTAAATGCTTCAAACAGTAGTGTGTTCATGTAGATAGTCGTAGGTTCGTCCCCAGTCCCTTCCGTGTGTGTGTGTGTGTGTTTCCAGCTGCCTCTGCGACTGATTATGCTTTTAGACGCTCCGCAACACATGCCTTGGCTATTGCCAACTATGGTCTTGCGGCTGACGGCAGCAGCCTACAAGTATGCCTGTGACAGCGCTCTGTTTAGCAAACTCGGTAGCGCGTTCTGTAAATGCTTCAAACAGTAGTGTGTTCATGTAGATAGTCGTAGGTTCGTCCCCCGTCCCTTCCGTGTGTGTGTGTGTGTGTGTGTGTTTCCAGCTGCCTCTGCGACTGATTATGCTTTTAGACGCTCCGCAACACATGCCTTGGCTATTGCCAACTATTGTCTTGCGGCTGACGTCAGCAGCCTACAAGTATGCCTGTGACAGCGCTCTGTTTAGCAAACTCGGTAGCGCGTTCTGTAAATGCTTCAAACAGTAGTGTGTTCATGTAGATAGTCGTAGGTTCGTCCCCCGTCCCTTCCGTGTGTGTGTGTGTGTGTGTGTGTGTTTCCAGCTGCCTCTGCGACTGATTATGCTTTTAGACGCACCGCAACACATGCCTTGGCTATTGCCAACTATTGTCTTGCGGGTGACGCCAGCAGCCTACAAGTATGCCTGTGACAGCGCTCTGTTTAGCAAACGAGCGTTCTGTAAATGCTTCATACAGTAGTGTGTTCATGTAGATAGTCGTAGGTTCGCTCCCGTCCCTTCGGTGTGTGTCTCTGTGTGTGTGTGTGTTTCCAGCTGCGTCTGCGACTGATTATGGTTTTAGACGCTCCGCAACACATGCCTTGGCTATTGCCAACTATTGTCTTGCGGGTGATGTCAGCAGCCTACAAGTATGCCTGTGACAGCGCTCTGTTTAGCAAACTCGGTAGCGCGTTCTGTACATGCTTCATACAGTAGTGTGTTCATGTAGATAGTCGTAGGTTCGTCCCCCGTCCCTTCCGTGTGTGTGTGTGTTTCCAGCTGCCTCTGCGACTGATTATGCTTTTAGACGCTCCGCAACACATGCCTTGGCTATTGCCAACTATTGTCTTGCGGGTGATGTCAGCAGCCTACAAGTATGCCTGTGACAGCGCTCTGTTTAGCAGACTCGGTAGCGCGTTCTGTAAATGCTTCATACAGTAGTGTGTTCATGTAGATAGTCGTAGGTTCGTCCCCCGTCCCTTCCGTGTGTGTGTGTGTTTCCAGCTGCCTCTGCGACTGATTATGCTTTTAGACGCCCCGCAACACATGCCTTGGCTATTGCCAACTATTGTCTTCATGGGTGATGTCAGCAGCCTACAAGTATGCCTGTGACAGCGCCTGTTTAGCAAACTCGGTAGCGGCGTTCTGTAAATGCTTCATACAGTAGTGTGTTCATGTAGATAGTCGAGGTTCGCCCCCGTCCCTTCCGTGTGTGTGTGTGTGTGTGTGTGTGTTTCCAGCTGCCCTGCGACTGATTATGCTTTTAGACGCCGCAACACATGCCTTGGCTATTTCCAAATATTGTCTTGCGGGTGACGCCAGCAGCCTACATGTATGCCTCTGACAGCGCACGCCAGTTAACTCGGTAGCGTTGTGTAAATGATTCATACTGTACTGAGTTCATGTAAATAGGCGAGGTTCATCTCCGTCCCTTCCGTGTGTGTGTGTGTTTCCGTTGCTTTCGACCATACATCTGAATAAGCAATTGTTACAGTGTTCACAATCAACAGTGTGATATTTAAAATCATGTTAAGACTCACATTGTTGTTTGTGAACATTCTTAGACATAGCATATTTCCTGCACACGTTGTGGAAACAACGGAACGTTGCATGTTTTAATGAACTGTTCAAATGTTACGAAGACTTGTGTTGTGTCGAACTACGGGGACTATTCTTGCTGCAGGTTTCCGGTTTGTTTCTGTTGCATAGTACAATATAATGTAACACGGTGTTCATAGTATGCTTTCTGTGATGTTGACATGTGTGTGTTTCATTAGCAGTACGTCTCTGCTTTCTATGCTGTGGCTACATCCCCATTGCTCGCATAGAAAGTGACAAATGGAAGTGTAAGGGTGGACATTTAAAGCCTGGATACTTCCATGTTATGTGTAAGTCTCACGGGCCAACGGGTGATAGCGCATACATGTCTATGAAGTACCTTTGGATACCATATGCGACCTGTCGTGGACGAAATGTTTATGTTGACTGTTCCATCTACCTATGTGTGACACTGTTTGTGGCCATAGGGTGCCAGCAAGTCTTCCCTGTTCATTGGGTGTTTGCCATGGTGTATTGACATCAATCCTATTAATTCACCGAAGGATGTCTTTCTTTGGTGTCAACGCCATAGTTTGACCATCCTATGTCATTCCCAGCAGACGTGGAGATTGTGCCATTGGTATCTTTACACAGGTGACCCATCTGTTCCACTGTATGGAAGCGTGTGATCCCCATAGATGTGCTGGCACATGGAGTGTTGTGTACGCCGGTATCTGCCCAGCGGTCTTTCTTTGAATGGGGTGTGTGTACTGTACACGTATCTGTATTCCCTGGGTTATGCCTTGCAACAGCTGTGGATTCCCCAGGTTTGCAGCTATGGGTGCCATCTTGGCCGCGACGCTTGTCCATCCATGGGAACTGCCTACTGGACACTAGTATCGGGCTGTCAACATTTCACAGCTGCATTCTCCATTTCCGTGGATGATCGGTATTAGTATTGCGGAGTAACGATATGCCATGGCCACGTCCGCACAGGCGGGCGCGATGAATCATCTGCCAATCCACACCGACACCCATATATGCATACCCACGATCCCATGTCTGCAACCGTCGACAGTACCCTTGCACACCCTTCATGTGTGCGGAAATGGGATGTGGACGTACGTGTATGGATGCAGCAGCCTGGGGAGTCCTATTCATATGTCCTGCATTTCATGGACGGCTGTCATCACCCTTGAAGACACCTGTGGTGCACATATCTACCTGTGCCGTAGTCACGGCTGTCACCTCTTCCGGTTCACACTATGTTGCTCACACTCACTTAAGGAGTAATATTTGGGTCCTGCAATGGACACCGATGTGCATATGTAAAGTTTAGGACATGTTGGACTGTGTCCATTCGCCAGTGGGTTTGACTGCCGTATGTTCCCATTCACGGATGTCTGTCCGCCTACCCATATTATGTAGTGCTACGTAACCCGTGTCCTTCCACAATTTACCCATAGGGTGTTACTGTAGTCCTGCAGGTTGGCAACAGCTTTACATAATCCTCACAGGTACCATTGTGAACTATCCGCCACTGAATTGTCAGTATAACACAGCCGGTACATGTAGAACCTATGTATTCATGACAGTATGTCGGTTATGTGTGTGAACTCCATATTTTAGCGATAGTATGACCTTCCTAGTTGACGTTGTTGGTGTGCCATTAATATGTGTTCCACAGGTCGCAGGTATGTTCCGCAGAGTGGAGGCGGGTGATCCCCACATACTGGATAGCACCTTCGCTGCTGTGTACGCTGGGATTCGCATGGCAGGATGGATGTCTACGGGTGTATGTACTGCTGTTTCCATCTTTATGTCCTGTGTCATGCCCTACTACGGCTGTGTGATTCCACCAGGCTTGCTATTATGGGTGCCATCTTGTCCGCACGCTTGTCCATCCTTGGGAAATGCCTACTGGACACTGATGTAGGGCTGAACACATTTCACACATGCCTTTAGCATTACCCTATGGGTGCTTTGCATCCTTACTGGGGACTAAGGCACGCCCTGTACCGCAGCCCTCCCACGGGGCGGGACAACGGATTATCAGCCAAACAACACCGAGACCCATTTTGCATACCCAGGATACCAGGGCTGCAACCCCCACGGTACGCATGACACATCCTTCATGTGTGCGGAACTGGGATATGGACGCATATGTATGGACACGGCAGTCTGGGGACCTCTGTTCATATGTCCTGCATGTCATGGGCAGGTATCATCAACCTTAAACACGCTGGTGGTGCATATGTCTAGCTGTGCCGTAGTCACGGTTTGTACTCGGATTGGCTTTTTCTGGCGCATACTGGCAAAACAGTCAGAATTTTTGGAGTCCTACAATGGACACCGATGTGCATTTGTAAAGTGTAGAACGTGTTTGACTGTCCCCATCTGGCCAGTGGTATTGACTGCTGCTGTATGTTCCCCAGTCGTGGATGTCTGCTTGACTACCCATCGTTTGTATGACATGGCCTATCTATATCCACGTGCCAGTATGCGTAAATACAGCAAACCTTGCGTCCTGCCCATCTTCATAAACGACATTATGGAACATATATCGGCAGAAACAGACACTGTCAAATACGATAGACTCCACAGTGAAAGGATACTGAGCTCTCTCAACTACTAACATGGGGCACCATCGGAGTACGGATGTCATGACATAGCCGTCCCTAATTCACTTCCTTCAGAGTCGGTTTAAAGCGAAATAATCAATAAACCTGCTCATAGTTAGGTGGACAGTGCTCCAAGTCTTGATTATAACGTGACATATACATATCAGTGTTGCATGCCTTACTTCATGGAAACAATAATACGGCAACAATGTGTTAATATATCTACAATATTGGTAAATACAATCAGTATCCGGACACATAGTTGATAATTGGTGAGAGTGCACCTTAGAATGTAGTGTGTTGATCAGGTTATTGTATATCGATGTGTATATTAGTAGCATTACGATAACAAAGCATGGAATCAATAGGTACTATTTAAGCATATATTTGACAATTATGAATGTAAACGTGTGGAGGAGACATCCGTAACCTTCCCTGGTTCCACTGGATCACACACGCACGCATACCGCATGTCCGGATTGTGGGTTACGCATGCGCGCATGCATATCCGTAGTCCGCTTATATATGTTTACAGTGTCTGTGTGGTTACGTGTTTTGCGTTACTTGTGACTATTCGGTAACATATGTCTGATCCGGTTGACGGACGTGTGCAGAAAGCACTTACAGCTTTATATATGTAACAGTCTTTGCAGCATGGACGCTTTACGCACACGCACATCTATATGTTCTATAGTCATAATTCCAACGTGACTGCAGTCACGCTTGACTCTTACTGTGACCAGTGCACGTTAGCTGTTCGTTGTCATTAATATGCATACCCGTGGTACCTATGTACATCTACATATCACCCCCGCACACGCACGCCACAGGCAACCATTCTCCTCCCTGGTAAGGTGGGGTACTGCATGTTGAACATTCCTAATTTCCCCTCGCCATGGCCCAGGATGCATATGTCGTCACCACAGGGCTGTTCAGATGACAGCTGCTTATATCCCATATGCATACAGGCCTTCGATTGTCAGGGTGTTGCTGGGGTGCTTTGGGTTTGGTCTTGGCCGCCCACTGTACGGGACCGCCCTGACCCTGTACGAATGTTAGATGAGTCACATGGGCACGTTTTGTCCGTGTCCATGGTACCATGTCACGGCCCCCCCCCCAATTAGTTTTAACCGTGTGCGCCGATTGGCCGGTGTATCCGTTGTAGATCTCGTTATACTAATTGCACACGGTCTGATCGAACTAACCTACTGCCATTACTAACCCTCCGTATGTATGGCCTGTGTGGCAATATTACAAGGGTTTAACATTGCGTGACGACTTTCACTGAGCCACAGACATGTCCGTTGCTTTGTTTGGCCCGGTTCCGCTGTGCTACACACATTTAACATGGCGTAACAGGTTGAACAGCTCAGACACGAGGACATCGGGTTGTCCGTCGTTGTCTATTATTGAATGTCTCTGTGGAGTTTGTTTCACAAAGCGACACATTGTCGGCATTGTTAACGGACATCTCGCGCAGTATGTCCGCACCGACGCGGGTGACGTATGTCTGCCTTTGGCCGGCGAACAGGCATTATGCTGTGCCATTATGTCTGGGGATATATGGTTTCCTTCCTTACGTAGATGATGTGCCATACTAGCAATGACCCTAGCGATGACCCGCGTCTGGGTGTGGGTACTGCTGTATTACCCACGGGAAGAGTGGCCTTAGGGTAAGTGGTGACCTAGGCAGAGGTTGCCACCGATACGCCACCCGCTACCCCCCTCCTGGTCTACCTACACCAAATAGAGTCTGGAAAGGTGCCGCCAGTAGAGCAACACCCTAGACGGCTACCTACTTGGCCTATGCCTAAGGCCGGCTATGTGTGTGGTCCCTTGGGCATCGGACTCGAACGTGGCACGCCCGTTGGTATGTCCAGCATTACCCACATCCAGCCCCAAGGCAGTCAACACAACATCCATGGGTCCACATGGTGTCCCAGCTGTGCACTCCAGGAACTCTATGGGGAATTTAACCCACACTTCGGACAGCTGTGTAATCCTAGCCTCACCTCAGGATCATTACCTGAGTAGTAGCACAGGGCGACTGTAGTCACACTCCACATAGATGGTGCCTCCACTGACCCTGGGTATTACCATACCATTAGTTTGACAAGCCTTATCTGCAAAGCCATGGAGATGGATCATAATGGGACACATAGATGAGGACATAGGGGACCCGCATACTTTGGATACAACCCAGTTTAGCTTGGTCATAGTCAGATCATGCCCTTTACACGTGTTTCACTTTGTAGAATCAGTCACCAAGGCCATTTCTGAGGGTAAACCAGTCCATACAGCCTACCTCAACCCGGCAGAGGCCGTCGACACAATACCCCCCTCGGGTATACTTGATAAACCCGTCATCTTGAATGTAAATCCATACATCGCCATATGGGTTGCAAACGGGCTAGGTCACAGAACACACATGGCCATAGTTGCTGGCGCCATGTCATACTCACAGCCAGTCACAGGTGGTGTCCCATGGGGCTCAGTCCTGGGTCCACTATTTCCAGCATCTAAGTTTCCAATGTACACGCACACACAGGGGGGTTATGGGTGACAATGTTTGCATACGACTGCAAACCGGATGCCAGAGTCAGACACACATCTGACACAGATATCCTTCAGGAGTGCCTCACAGATGTGGATAAGTGGTACCAGAGACATGTCCTACAGCTAAATGCCAGGAAATGCATAGGCATACCCTTCGGGATGAACAAGGTTACCCTGAGCTACCATATAGGTGGCAGTCCACTGAACACGGAGGGGGTTACCAGTGATCTGGGGACACGTGTTGTTGTTAACCGTTCGTTAGACACACATGTTGCTAACATAGTTGGGTAGACCTTCCACATTGCCCACATCATCATGAAGGGATTCACATCTAGATCAGGGGAGGTCATTGTCCCCTTGTACTCATCACTCAATAGACCTATGATTGGGTACAATGCCCGTTCAGAATGTATCTGACCCAACACCTGCAGCAGCTGGAAAGGCACCAACAGTTCTTCGACAAACGGATGCAGGGTCTCAGGTATATGTGTTATACTGACCGACTGAAAGGATTCCAGCTGCATACAGTTGCATACCACTTGCCCAGAGGTGACCCGTGCCTGGCATGCACGGCTAGGTCGAACCCAGATCTGATGACTATGCTTCACGTAAATAAGGTAGATCCCTCACAACCACAAGGGCAGCTGGCGTACACCTTGACACTGTCATTAATCGAACGTGTTGTTGGGACGGATTCATCACCCAGACACTCACTATGCTGTGGAACGACATCCCAGTACATGTGAGGGCAAGCACCTCGCTGGCCTTCTGTTAGTATTTACACATGGATGTCTGATTGATTTATTTCAGTAACCTTCTAAATGAATGTTACATTAGCACATTGTGAATCTTTACATTTCGTTGGTCTATTTTACAGTAGTCATATTCATACGGTTTATGTGTATATATTATGGTTCATTCATATTACTAGGTGTCTGCAGTTCTGTTAATATATTGGCACAATCCGTAAGACATATATATGTAGCTTACACAGTCAGACATTTGGAAAACATTTTATGTTGGTTCATGTTTCATATATGTACATATATTTCCATTTTCCGATGAAGACTGTACCTTTCAAGCAATGTCTGATGTCCTCACTGTGTGGGATGTGTAACCCAAGTAAGGTTTGTTCGCTTGTCTGCCTTTAAGGCATGTAATTAGTACCTAGCACATCTAATGTACCAACCAATTAATGCTTGTAAATGTAGTAGGTTGGACTGCATTGTATGTAGTCTGAATAAGTCTGCTTATGAAGCAGACGGTGGCTCCAATAGACTATGGTGACTGCCTTTAAGTCTTGGTGTGCTCTGGTTGGTCACTGACGGTCCCTACAGTACCTCGCCTTTGCTTTGGACTTCATCGGCTGGTTGTCTGTGTTTCTTGTATGGGGAATGTCAACTGTAGTCCCTATGTGTATGACTTGTGTAATGCCTTACTACGGCAGTGTAATTCCACCGGGTTTGCATTTATGTGTGCCATCTTAGTCATACGCTTGTCCATCCATGTGAATTGCCTACTATACACTGGTATGGGGCTGTACACATTTCACACCTGCATTTTGCATTCCCGGAGTATGGTGTGCATTATTAGCGGAGAGGACGCATGTTACGCACACGTCCCTCCCACGGGCGGGACAAAGGATTGCCTGCGAAAACAACACCGAGGCCAGATTCTACATACCCAGACTCCTTGACTGCAACAGTGGACAGTACCCATTACACATCCTTCATGTGTGCTGCAGTGTGATGTGGACGCAGCTGAATGGACCTGATACCCTGGGTATTTCTGTGCATGTGTGCTGCAGTTCATGGACAGCTATCATCAACATTGAACACGCTTGCCTATGTGTACCTGTGACGTGGTGACGACAATTAGATCACATGAGTAATGCAGGAAGCTAGCAGGCATTCTCTGAACAGAATTTTTGGGTCCTACAATGGACACCGATGTGCATATGTCAAGTTAGATGTTGCTGGACTGTGTCCACCTGCCCAGTGCTTTTCACTGCTGGTGTATGTTCCCCAATCGCGGATGTCTGTTTGACTACCCATTCCACATGGTGCTACATAACCGCTGCGTTAGTACTGTGAACAAATGACATACATCCAAAGATGCTGGTTACCAACTGCTTCATATAAACCTCAGACATCCCAATGGGACATATCCGTCACTATATTTCCAATATAACACCACGCCACCATGTTGCTTACCTATGCATTGATGTAACCGTGTTGTTTTCGTGGGTGGCAATGCCATAGTTTACACATCCCACGACGCTGTGTGTGTGCCATTAGTGTGTTCCACAGGTCGCATCTGTTCCGCTTGCACGTGGCGGGTGCTCCTCAGTCTGTTGCTGGCAGACTGAGTGCTGTGTACGCCGGTGTTGGCACGAGAGTCCGGCTCTGTATGTGGAATGTCAACTGTGGTCCCTATGTGTATTTCCTGTGTCATGCCTTACCACGGCTATGTCATTTACCTGGTTATGCAGTTGTGGGTGCCATCCTGGCCATACGGTGTCCATCCATGACAATTGCCTACTGGACACTAGTATAGGGCTGTACACATTCCACACCTACATTTAGCATTCTCCGAGTAAGGTTTGGATTATTAGCGGAGAGTAAGGCAGGTGCTACGCACACATCCCTCCCACAGGGCGGGAAGAAGGATTGCCTGCGAAACAACACCGAGCACAGAGTCTGCATACCCAGAATCCCTTGACCGCAACAATTGCCAGTACCCATTACACATCCGTCATGTGTGCGGAAGTGTGATGTGGATGCAGTTCTATGGACCCGTACCTGGGTATTTCTGTGCATCTGTGCTGCATTACATGGAGAGCTATCAGCAACATTAAACACGCTTGCGGTGCATATGTGTACCTGTGACGACAATGTGTTCAGGTACGCGTTGGAATAACACATTATTCGATTCTTTCCACAATTTTGGGTCCTACAATGCCGCTGTGCATATGTAAAGTGTAGAGCTTGTCGGACTGTGTCCTTGTGGGCAGTGGGTACTCTTTTATGCTACCATTTTGATATATATCTGGGAAATGTTTGTCCTGGGATATCAGGACATTTGACATGTGTTCGGTTTATTTACAGGACACGGCTGGCCAGAGAGGGCATATCCTTTCAGGGTGGAACAGGTGTTTACCTTGGAACATATGCATCGGATTTTCAGCGATTACAATGTTTCAGTAACGGTATGTTGCCTAATATACCATCAATGTCATATTTATTACCCCATTTTGCTGCGTAACTCACATTATGTGCTCTCTGCGATTGCATATTCTTCACGCCACCCCTCAAATGCGGATCACATGATCTGTTGCTTCAATAAGCTCCCGTATCCTCTGCACGACTGCTACTACCCTTCTGTCATAACACGTGTCTCCTTCCCTGTATCCACTGTAGTGTCTACATTCACTATTTACTCTGCTGTGTGTTCCCTGACCTATGTTCAGATTTAACAGTATGTGGGTAGGTCTTCGACCCGATATCACTACTGTTAACAGAAACACAATGTAGTCTGGTCCCTGATCTACAATAGACACAGAAAGGCAGACACTCCTTACCTGGGCCTCCTGTTTAAGGCTGCACGTTTTCTTCTTGGGATCCAGTTTTCCGCTTTTCAGCCACAGATCAGACAGTAAACAGCCTCTTTACACACAACAATTCAGTCGGAGGTCTTTTCATTCAAGAAGAACCATTTATGCATATTCTCGCGTACATGTCTAACCAGCTATGCACTCTGACCTGTAGCTTACCAAGGGAATTCGGTTACAAGGATCACGATGTGAAATAAGTTGTTACAACCAGACTGTAGTTATCAGTAGACTTTTCTAAGTGACAGCCGATAACACAGGAGGCTCGGGTTCGGACAGTTTTAGTAGTGTACACAGGCAGGCTAAATAATGTACAGTCCAAGTATGGGAGTTTTGTCTGACTCTATACAGTAAGCAGTTTCTTTATATAGTGTTTACAATCAGCATTTGCCCAACTTACTGACGTGGTCGGTCACAGGGCATTTCCATCACTATGGTCCGCAATAGTCTATACATACGTGGGTGCTGGGCTCGTGCTTTTAAATTGTTTTCTCATGGGAATAACGCAGGCTTGCAAGGCACCTTGTACATTACAGTATCCTTTTGTGATTGTAGCTGTTTCAAGGACCCTAGACTGTTACGATACAGTGGACAGTTAATTTCTTGATACGTTGCTTTGTCTGTCTGGTAGGGAGTTGTACTGCTATCTTCCATTGAGCTCACAAGGCCATCCTCCTCTGGGGAAGGAGTGCTGTTATGCATGTACATACATTTATTGTTCTGTAACCCAGCAAATAATTAATGATGACAGACATGAGCCTGCTGTCCTGCTTACTGCCAGGTTCAGAATTCCATCACAGTACAGCTTAGCTTCACCAATTACATGCAGGCTTAGTTCTGCTGCCATATTGTACGGTACAATTCAATACATTATATAGTATTTCGAGTGTAAACTGGAACTTCATATGTGTTTCTATATATTTTACGAACAACATCCATCCAGCCATATGCATGTTGTTCCATCCTTTACCTTGACCGTGTGTATTTGTCCGTCCAGCCACGCTCATCTCCACATGTGATGTCCCAGTTTCCCTTCTTTGCCTGTAGCACCCTGTTAGGATGTCCTGTGTGTTAGGCACCTGTTCCGCTATATGTGATCGACTTCACTGCAGAGATGATCGTCGATGCGGTGGTCCACCGACCGACTTGTCCACATGTGTACACTTATGTGCACCGTGTCGTATGCAAACCTAGATGGTTTGGACGGGTACATACTACATGCCGGATGTACACATTCTGCTGACACATTCACATGCAGCCATTTACATATCTGTACCTGCGGTGGGTTGCTGACATGTGGGTGCGTGATTTCCACGTGGCATTGCCTAACACAAACATCTTACCACAGTTCAGGTATGCACATTGTGTGTGGTTGTATAGCTGCACACGGATGCTAGCAGGTTTGGGTGCAGGGGTATACATGGGTGTGACTGACATGTACAATGAGGCTATTGTGTAGTACATCCGAATGCATGTGTTCTGCTTCTGGATATTACACTTCATCATACACCATCCGTGTATGCAACAAAGATGTTGCTGGGTCTGGGATATGTTGCTATGCACATGTTTGCCTGTGTTTGGGGTATCTTGCTTCCTTACTGTTGTTATGTCGGCACAGCTACCCGGCTATGTACTGTCACTACTGCTTGTGACCATTATGGTTGGCACCTTTTCCAATGCCCATGGTGGGGCATGTTATGTGGACACTTCGATATTTGCAGGACTACACATACCCAGGGCTAGTGCAGTGGACAGAACTTCACTTGTTTGCCATACTATGAGCCTATTCTGTTAGCGTTTGGGTTCCTTATTTATTTTCTTATGCCATGTCTGTGTTCCATACCGTAATGTATATGTTTTATGCTACTATTTACATGTATATTGCGGGAATTTGCGTGGCAGGGGATCGCAGGTCATTTTCCATTTTGACGATTGTTGCAGGGACACGATTGTCCAATCAGGGACTGTCCATGGCACTTTGGGACAGCAGGTAACCCTGGTGACCATGCCCATGTCGCTGCTGGGGTTTCCACCTTTTCCATTTTCCGATCTGGGATATTTCCGGGACTCACATCTGCCTTTACAGGCCGACACATACAAACGGTCACTATATAGCATAGAAATTCACTTGTTTGCATAAATAATTTGCTTATTATTGTGGCAATTTCCTTGCTTATTCTGTTTATTGTGTCATTTCGGTATTTCTGTTACAGAAATAACCAATTCATGCTACCATTACATTACATACGGGATATCATAGTGTCCTACATTCGTAGCACATCAGCCATTTCTAATACGTTTTTTCGGGACACAACTGTCCATGGAGAGACTGCCCCAAACACAGTGGGACAGGTGGTGACCTTAGTCGCTGCTCCTATGTCGGTGCGGCGCGCTGACATGCGGCTGTACACCTTCTCTGAGTGTAAACACTGACACTACATTGCGAGACGGCGGCGGTCTTATGCGTATCCTTTGCTCCTTGAACGGGTACACTTATGCCTTGGTGGCTTCTATTTGCTTCTCCGTTGATTTGGAACGGGACTATGTTGCACTGTACGCGCGCGTTTCATTCTGCACGGGACCTGGCTGCTGCCATTACTATTGTGGGCGGACCGTGGCTGTCAGCACATTAGGTTGCTCACCTCCTGCCGGCTTAGACACGCCTCCAGACGCATCCTACCTGGGCTCGCTCACGTACACTACGCACGTGTCTGTGATTCCGGTGCACTCTCATTAATATGTATATGGCGCTACTGCGCCGGATATTCCATGCACCGCCGGCGCAGGCCTTACGCCGGCCTTGCGCCGAGCTTCATGAATCCCGGGGACTATGTTTACAGTACATCCCCTCATTAGCACTGCTCAGTGACGCATCTTTGATTCCATTTGTGCAGCAGGTTACCTTTATTAAAACAAGGTTAATAAAAGGACTACGAGTGACTTTGGCAAAATGATCCTAATAATTATCAGAAAATCTTTAAATTCCAAAAATGATGGCAATTTCTTCCTTGTACAGTTGTGAATAATTTTCTTTTAAGCACGCACCAGCACATTATACACAAAACACACACACACACACACACACACACACACACACACACACACACACACACACACACACACACACACACACACACACACACACACACACACACACACACACACACACACACACACACACACACACACACCTTGATGCAGCAGTGGACTCTCCGGCTCCCACTGTGTGTTTTATATTTATGCATGAGTTATCAGTCTATTGTCAATGTTTGATGTTCATTGGAGTCTGCTGTGTGGCTGGATGTGTGGTTGGATGCATCCGTGGTGTCTTGGTTGATTATTCGGATCAATTGTTTTAGTTGGTTCGGTTGGGCTACAGGGCCTACAGGTGAAGAGCTGTGCAGAGTGTGGAGTGTGGATGGTGGAGACCCGATTGTCTGCTGGTGCTGTATGCTGGATCCAGATTTGGTTTTCTTGTTGGTCAGAGGGAACTGGACTGGGATTTTGAGATGTTGCTGGTGTGGAGATGGGGCTGATAACAGTGAGATGGCTTGGCGGATGGTGGAAATCCAAATGTATGCTGGCGCTGTGTGCTGCCTTGGATTTGGTTTCTTGTTGAGTTGGATGGAAATGAACTGGGATTTGGGCTGCTGTCTTCTTAATATCTAGCTAAGTTGCTGGTGTGGAGATGGGGATGATGATGGCGAGACTTGTGCCGAGTGCAGATAGGGGAGACCCATTTGTCTGCTGGTGCTGTGTGCTGGATCAGGAATCGTGCATAGTTGTGGAACCTTCTTTGCCTTCAGATAGCCCAGACCTGTTGTTATGTGTATATTGTTTCTGTGTTTAAGTTTATACATGACTTCTGTGTTTCTGTGCTTGTGTTTATACTTGAGCTTGCAGGAACATAATTTTGTTCAGCTGTGCACTTTTTTGTTGTATGGTCTGAATGACAATAAAAGTTTTACTTCACTTGAGTACTTGACTTACCACTGACAGGCTCCTGTGTAAAAGTACAGTTCCTGTGAGACAGAAAGTTGGTCTCCTATCAACCTTTACATTATCAGTTGAACAATGACTGTGAAGATGATTTGACTACAGCAAAGTCATCAAATCTTGAAATGTTAGTTAATTACTGCTATTCCTTCCATATCCGCAACAAATCCTTCCAACATAAATACAAATGGTTTACAACAAGTTTGCCATATATATTAAGAACCTATTATGAAAGCATATTTGCATATTTTATATTAATGTATATTAAGAAATGCACCTCTACAGTGGCTGTTATGCAAGCATGACTCATACAGCTGAGTAAGTAAACTTACCATAACAGCAGATGTTTCAATGACGCTACTGCAGTAGCTTAAATTACATGGCTTACAACCTGCAGAGGATACAACAGTTGGCCAGCTTCCAAAGCTTCAGGGCACATTTTATGTGCCCAAACAGTTAATCAGCTTGAGCTGAGCTGACTAAGACAGGTTTTGGTGCCAAGCCCATCAGAGCTTTCATGCCAATTGAGAAAGGGAGGCTGAAAGGCCATTGCTGGGAACAAAAAATAAATGTCCACACCCTGGCATAAAAAAAAAAAAAAAAAAAAAAAATCACCAAAAAACAAGCAGGGAAGTATGGGAGCAGCTACTGCAGCAGTGATCAAACATTTATTGTTATTTACACATCTGTATTATGTTCTTCATACTGATCACTGATGCAGTAGCCTAATCTATATGGGTAGATTACCATAGCTTAAAAAAAATGGGAGGTGGAAGGGGAAGGGTCCAGAAGCCCAAAGACAAAAAGTCTGACCTAGACCTGGAAAAGGAATCCAGCCTGGAAAGCTTTATAAAACTATGTACAAAGGACCAAGACACTCCTTCTACAATACTTGACATCCAGCGCTTTCCAAAAAGCCATAGATGTAGCAAAGGCCCTAGCAGAATGTCCCTTGAACCTGCCTGGATTAGTTTTGTTTCTGTAGAAGGAATAACAAGGTGCTTTAGCGATAGTGGTACTGCGGTAGCATTGTTGCCTTACAGCAAGACGTTGTCCCGTTCGATTCTCAGCTAGAGCGTCTTCTGTGTAGCGGCATGCATGAATGGGCGTACCTTCGTTGAAGGTTGTGCGTCAGGGCTGGTAACTCAGCACGTAAAAATCTACTACCAAACATTAACAGACCGGAGTTCTGCTGTGGCGACCCCTAACCGGGATAAGCCGAAAGACGCAACAAGAAGGAATAACAAGGTAATAGCCTGAGACAACATGAAAATCACCTGTTTTGACACAGGTTGTCACTTTTTCTTACCTTCACAAGGAATGAACAGCTGATCAGAAGTTCTGAAAGATTTTGTTCTGTCAAGATAGTACCGGAATTGTCTTTGGACATCCAGTGTATAAAATATCCTTTCTCCATTTTTAAGTTCAGAGAAGAATGCAGGGAGATGGATAGTTTGGCTTAAAATAAACTCTGATATCACTTTAGGTATAAATGAAGGATTCATTCTCAAAGGAACCCTGTCTCTGTGTAAAACAGAGATAAGGATGACCCACCGTAACAGCTTGCAACTCAGATACTCTTCCTGCAGAAGTCGGAGCAATCAGTTAAGAACCTCCAGTCAGTTAGATTTGCTGGATCAAATGGAGCATGTCTTAGCTTCTTTAACTCAAAATTAAGATCCAGTGGAGCAGCCACTAGTTTTATTGCAGGTCTCCCTTACATATCCCTTTGAAAAATGTTTTGACATGAGAATGCCTCGAAAGAGGGGGATCCAAGAGCAGAAATACTGAAATGGACGACAAATGTTCCATCACAGAGGAGTAAGACAAGCCATAGCAAAGCAACTCACAGAAATATTGTAAAACCAAAGAAACACTAGCCCTGGCCTGAATGAGTGCTGGTTATGTTGCTGACAAGAACTAGAAAATTACTCCCACTTGCTTATATATAATTGTCCAGTAACTCACTTTCTTGCTCCATTAGTAACCGCATTTCCTCAGTAAACAGGTTCCTTAAAGATATTAAGATCCTATCATCCCGGAGGTCAGTTGTTTGGGGACATGATGTCTCAAACACCCCTGCTCTTGTGTGAATAAATCCAGTCAGTGGGCAAGCTTGTGGGAATTGCTCTGGCCAATTCCAAAAGAACAACTATTGCCACCTGAAGAGGCTACAGCCCTGGTAAGATGATGATTGGTGGTGATGGTGGTGGCAGAGAAAGAGGTGGAAGGAAGAAGGAAGTTTACCATGAAAAGAAGAGCAAAAGGAAAGGACTGTAGAAATCAGGAGGCAGTGTTTTGCTTAGAAACAGCCAAACTCAATTGTCAGAAATGAAAACAAACAAAAAAACAGCTGGTCATATTCCCTTATACCCTTAGTCTCATCTAGGGCTGTCTATACCAATCCAGAGTACGAAGGATTCCCTCACTATCATTCTGTGGAGAAGGAAAAAAAGAAGGAAGTGGAATAGTTTGATTTAAAGACAAATCATTAAACTACCATGGTAATTAAAGAAGACCTGCTATGAAGAAAAATTCTATGCAAAACCAAAAAGGGTGGGACTGCCCTGAAGTTTAGAAACCCTTTTAGCAGAAGTCACACAATTTTCCCCAGTCCACAGTTTGCTGCAAAGAATAAGAAACTGTAGGCTCAAAAGAAGACAGAGTCCATTTTTCAGTGCACAACTAAGGTCCCAGGAAAAGGAGGAATAGGCTTTCTTCGGGGCCTACCACGAAGAATATATTTTAGAAATTGTTAGACAATCTATAACAAGAGGTGGATTAAACTACAAACGAGCAGAAATGTCCAACAAATGATCTTTAGTAAAGGATCATGTAGGGCCAGGACTGAGCAACACACACACACACACACACACACACACACACACACACACACACACACAAAAATGAGAGCCTTATGAATACCCACAGAAAAAGGGTCTAGTTCAGATTTGCAACACCAAACAAAAAATCTCTTCCATTTAACTAAACAGGGTTTTCTAGTAGTGGGCATCCTGGCCTCTGGCAAAACCCAAAACACTTCCTCAGAAAATTGCTGTCTAAAAGGAATCAAAAGCCTACCACCCAAAGAATAATTTGTAGGATGAGTAAGTGAGGGTGAATGAGAGATTTATTGTCCTTTATGTGAAGATCCATCATGTAAGGTAACTTGTGATGATTGCCCCTGGCTAGATAAACTAGAAGGGGGAACCATCACAGTCTAAAACAAAATGGAGTCAACAGCAAGATTTTGGGGGTATTCCACATGGTCTTGTGCAGTACTTTTGGTAATAAAGAAAGAGGACTAAGTATACAGAAACACTTCTGTCTAGGAGAAAGACACAGCATCCACTGTCCAAACCAGAGGACTTTGCACTATGGAACAGGAATTGGGAAGTTGTCTGCTTATAGGGGAGACAAAAAGATCTACTAAAGGAGTACCCCTCTGATGTACAATGTTCAGAAAAACCTCTCAATAAAACACCCATTTGTGATAACCTGCCCTGGACCTGCTCAGACTGTCTGCCACTACATTGTGCTCTGACGAATGTATACTGCATGAGGAGTCGGGCGATGGCTGATTTCAGGCTAGCTTGTTCAGGCTTGGGATTTTGCAAAGGTAAGATTTTTTTGTCCCCTTGCTCGTTTGTGTGCCATATAATCGTGGTAATGTCTGTGACAATCTTCATAGATCCTGGAACCCAAAGGGAGTGCAAAGAATGAACAGCCAGAATTAGAGTGCTCATCTCCTTCAGGTTGATATGGTCCGCTTGTTGTTGGGAAGACCAAACTCCCCAGACCTTGATATTGGGAGAGGCACCCCAAACCTGATTGGAAGCATCTGTGTAAAGGTCTGAATGGGAAGAGGAACCTGGAAAGGCAAGCCAGGATTCATAGAAATCTGATGAATCCACCAGAGGAACTTGAGCTTGAGGAAAAGCAAGACAAGGATAAGAAAAAGTGTTCACCCAAATAGTTTTGATGTTTTGAGATATCACTGAAACTTTCTCATGTGGAGCCTGGCAAAATGGAACCATAGTAATGGTGGATGCCATGAACCCCAGAGCTGGAAGACATTATCTTTCAGGCAGCGCTCGCAAAGGAAGAAGAGACTGAAAAGAAAGGACCTTGGAAGGAGGAAGAAAAGCCATCACTCTCAAGGTCTGAATCCTGCTGTAAAGAAAGGAGGTACTCCCAGCACAGCTAACTGGAATTTTGTAAAAAATTATATATGTCATTTGTGAATATCAAACCAATTCATACAAGATGCTGGTGTTACAAATGTATTATAACTGTATGTCATGTGTATAGCAAACTGATTTGTACAGACATTTGTGTTGAAATGGTATTTGTAAAATACTTGTGTTTGAAATGTATGCACAGTGTGCTTTACTGGAGAGAACAGAAATGTACATGCACTAATGTAACTGTTTGAATGTCTATGTTTTAACAAAGGAAACTGGAGGGTTAACCTCAGTCCAGCAAACATTAGAAAAATATCTGAAATTAAATCAGTTTATAGGCTAGACCATAATAATGCTATCTCACAGGTTTCAATGCCAGAAACAAAGACTGTACTAGGAAGCTTTCTGCATGGTCTTTGGGGTGAACTAATCACTACTCTGGAAGCATAGAGGTATGCAATTGTTTTACAACTTCCAGCACCTGCCAAAGATCTGAACAAAAGCCCTTGTGTGTGTATTTTTACAGGCAGTTGCTAAATACTGCTAGCTGCCAGAAATGGGGGTTTGCATGAGAACTAGAAGTCAGATGACTAAAAAAGATTCTGCAAGCTATCTCAGCAGTAATATTTTGGATATTATTTTGAGAAGTCTCTTAGTGAGACAGAGCATTCTGTATTATGTCTTGGGCCAGCAATAGGGGTTTGCATGAGAACTGGAAGTCAGATGGCCAAACAAATGTCATTCTGCAAGCTATCTCAGCTGTAATATTTTGAGAAGTCGCTTTAGTGAGACAGAGCATTCTGTATTAAGTCTTGGGCCTGAAATCAACAAGGAGGACCATTCACCACATCATCTGCCTTGCTCTATTAAGTAGGTTATTATGGTATAGTAACCCTCTCAGATGCAGTTAGGAATATAGTGTAGCTTAGTCTAGATATTGTTTTTCTTTATTTGTCTGAGCTTGTCCTGCAATCTCATTTTAAATGTTTACTGTGATTTGAACTCTAATGTCTCTGTGAATATATATTTAGTATTGTCTTGTTCTTTTATTATTTATAATTAAATATATTTAAACCTTTCATCGTGGTTAATCTTTGTAGAGATATTTAATTTTTGACGGTACTTGCATATTAATTTAGTGTGATTGTGTGGGCCACTCCTAATAGCCTTGCTCTTGGTCGACCTACCATTTGTATTAGTATTAATTTTACACAGTAAAATTGGACATCCTTTGTTAAGGGTCAAAGTAGCTAGTGAGGGGTTCTGGTGGCAGTGGTAACTACCTTAGTCTGGGCAGAAGGGGGTACAGCTAGTAAACCTGTTCCAGCCTTTCCCAGGTGTGTGTGTGTGTGTGTGTGTGTGTGTGTGTGTGTGTGTGTGTGTGTGTGTGTGTGTGTATATAAAACAAATCAAGTGTGTGTGTGTCAGCTACTTGGGCAGGGACACAATGCACTGGTTGGACAAAGTGTTGGAGGACTTGGCTAGGAACCCTGGCTAAGAACTCAACTCTATAGTTGTGCCAATGGGAAGTATTATTGGGGATCTGGAGAAAGAGAGAGAAATAATCCCCAGACTGACTGTGGTCTCTGTGTGCTCTTAAGGGAGATTGCACTTGATGCAGAGAGCTGCATCTGGAAATACGGTGCATGTACCCGTTATCCTCCCAGTGAATGTTCCCCACAAGAGCTAGTGGAGAGAATTGATTACTGGTCCAGTGGTGGGTCATCACACCTGCAACCCAGAAAAAAACATGGTCTTGAGAAAGGGTAAGAACAGAGTTTTTGAGATTTAGACTGAATCCCACAATGCAGACAAGAAACAGTGTATTTGAGATCCTGAAGCAGGAGGTGATAAGAATCGGCTTGAGTTAGAAGGTCATACAAATAAGGGAAAAAACTCCCTGAAGTATGCCGAAGGCTATCACCATGGCCAGACATTTGTAAAGGCTCTCAGAGCTGTAGAAAGACAAAAAGAAAGCAGAGGACTGATACTGTAAGGAAGAAACAGACAAATGTAAAATGTGCTTAAGAGAGGGTGAACAGGAGTATGAAGGTAGCTATCCTTCAAATCCACAGACACCCAGGATGTGGGTGAAGAAGTTCATATTAATGAGAAATCATTTTATATCATGCGGTGTTGGTCATCCACTGCTGAAGAAAAGAACTCTTAAGAGGCACAAAACTGACATTGGAGGTGAAATAAATGCAAATGGAAAGAACGAGAAAGTTAAGAAAGACTGTTAACATTTTTAAGATAAAATGTGGTAGAAGATACAGATTTAGTATGTAGGAAGGAATAAAAGGTAGCTATGGCACAAAAATGACAAACAGGGAAGTTTAGAAGAATACTGGTTTTAGGAGTAAAATATTTGAGGAAAAAATCTGGGTACAGCAAAGAGAGAATATTGTGGAGGGACTAATTTTTGGGAAGTGGCTTAGGGGCTGAAATGAGAAAAGGTGATTAAAAATAAGATGAGTGAGAAGGATTTTTGATGAAAGGGGGAACAAAGGAAGTATGTATTAGCTTACACCTTAAGGAAAAAGTAAAGATAATGCAGCTAAAACTGAAGAAAATGGATAGATCAGAAATAAGGGAGGGCAGAAGGTAAGAGAACTGATGTCAGTGTTGAAGAACATAATGCAGGTCCAAAGGAAGAAAAAAGAAGAAGAAAGAATATAGAAAAAGAAGAAATGAAATAGGGGATGATAACAGTGCTAGGCAAGGTCAATATATACAGTTTCAAGTTACAAAATACATGTTGCGGGGAGAGGAGAGGGCCCATTTACTCCCTAGCAAAAACTTAACAGTAATGGAAGCAAAATCAGCTAACAACTGAACAATATTTTCACCCCAAAATACATGTTTTGACCTGGAATATCTTTTAAAAATATTAAATTCCATCCTGCTGAGTACTACACAGTGCAGAGCACATTGTGTAATGGACTTATGTTGCACTGTGTTAAGTAATACAGCACAGCAAACTGCTAACAGGCATTCTGTAATACCCTGTATGAATCACTGCTAACAGGCATTCTGTAATACCCTGTATGAATCTGTAAAGAAAGCAAAGTGCAAAGGCCAGCTATGCACCATATTATGGCATACAGCCATTGTCTATAGCCATCATATGGTGTGACACTCTTCTATATGGGAGAGGACTACTTCCTAAATATACATGGATGGGTGCAGCAGTGTGTTTCATGGAATTTCAGTCACCTCCTACCTCTGCCACATTTTGACGTGTTTGTAGCACTTCGTGTACAGAGTGCTAATTCTGTGAAATGTAGCCTGCAGCTTGCTTAAAAGCTACTAGTTATGTACGTCACATTAATGTGTGCAGTATCCAAGTGGCAGAGCAAAGCAATGACATTTTTCTCCTCCTGATAGTCAGCACAAATGTAGAGGATTGCTGGGAAACAGTACACACACACACACACACACACTTCTTTTGCATACCTTCTAAGTATGGGAAGAGATGACTACAGACAAAGAAAGTATGTTCATATGTTCTGAGGAGCACATCATAACAAAAGCATAAATACTTTCCATTATAATGCAAATGGAGTAAGAGGCCTTAAGGTGTCCACTATAATAAAATCTCATTATGTAAACATATTAACTCCAATGCTACACAAAAGCGGGGAAAAAGCAACACCTTGAAAAGGCAAAAGTCAAAAACACAAGAAGTCTCATTATTCATGGACCTGACCTCATTACATGCCCCCAAGAAAGGTACAAATACTGTTACATAAGCAGTACAGGTAACTGTTTTGAATAGTGAAGCTTGCCAGAATGGTTTAGGATCATCTTAGACAGCCATCTTACTGATGTCACCAAAACTCAGAATGACAGTTCACTGATAAATCTCATTCCAAGTACTGTTCTGCTCACTGATACATAGGAATTCCTTTAACGCATTTTTTAGGGAGCAAACCCCATGCACTCAGGGATTGCATCCCCACTCGTGCTGCTCCTGTATCTGGACACACACTCCTGTGGAACAGGAAAGTATCCAACCTATATATCTATAAAGAGCTGAGCTAACAATATATGCAAGACCCTACACCTTCATCTACAATTGTATGTCTTCATCCGTAATTGTACACTCTCAATACATACAGGACATTCAATTAGCAAGACACTAAATGACGAAGTGGATAAATTGTCTCTGATCTAGCTGTCCTATTAAATGGTATGCTCCTGCCCGACCCAGTAACACAGGCTCTGACTACACCACAATTATGCACTCCTACTGCCTGCAACTTATGCTACATGATGGGGGATCTGAGGTAGTTCTGGATCATATTATCCAAAACGACACACAGATTACAAGAAAATGTATAAACCATTAGAGCTTGTGGATTACCAAGCAAACGGTTACCTTGAGTACATCTGAAACACTACTTTGAGTGCATATAAATGCAGCCTATGTACTCAAGAAAAAATAGATGAGATTTTGTGAAAATGTAGATACAAAATACAAGCATTCTTGCAGGGAGACTTGTCTCCCTGCAACTTCCATGTGGGGAGGTCTTTTCCTTCCTACCCCACTTTCTTATACATGCTCAGTCCAAGGTTCAAATGGAGCTCATAGTACTTCAGACTTTTCAAATTTATGGCTTTAGTGGTTTTGGACATGAAGCAGTCAATCTGCAATAACTTTTTTTGGAATTTAAAAACATGCTTAAAAAAATGGTAAATTCTATTTAAAAACAGCTTGTTATTTAATAGTTAAAAGAGCTACCATACGGTTTTATAAAGGCAAATTTCTACATCACTGGCAGTTTTCAGGATTTTTACTCTGCATTTCAAAGCAGCTGTTTCTTTA
>NC_056730.1:780050823-780188583 GCF_019279795.1 Protopterus annectens
CTACATAAAAGTTCAACCTGCCAAACAGTGTATGCATGTAACACAAAAGCTGGAACTAGACATTTAACAATAAGGATTTGTGTCTTTCGGCTTTTCCCGGTTAGGGGTCGCCACAGCAGAACTCCAGTCCGCTAATGATTGGTAGCTGATTTTTACGTGCCAAGTTACCAACCAGCCCTGATGCACAACCTTCAAAGAAGGTATGCCCATTCACGCATATCTCCACGCAGAAGATGCTCCAGCTGAGAATCGAACTGGACAGCATCTTACTGTGAGGCGACAATGCTACCGCAGCACCACCACCGTGGGTCGCTATACATAAAAGGTGGAATAATATTTTTTAATACAATGATGCTTTCTGTAATGTCTTTAAAATGTCAATGGTCTCACAGATGAATACAAAAAAGAAAGAAAAGTGTTATAAGAATAGAGGATATTAAAAAAATGTAGGAGTGCAAATAGCTATGTTACCAGAGACAAACTTGGAAAGAACTGAACACTGATTTGATAATGAGGGTTTACAGGATGGCTATTTAGAACATCTGGGACAAAGGAAAACAGGAGTACTTACATTAATTGCGTGAGGAGCTCCAATAGTGACAGAAGAGAATAAAAAAAGAAAATAATAATGGCAGATTTGTAGTGCTAAGAGGCTACTTGCAAGGGAAGAAGATTCCACTGGCATGTATTTATATTCCACCTAAAACTGCTATAATGGAATGTAAGAAAATTCTGGGATAAATAATCAGTTTTCAGCAAGGAATATTACTTTTAGGTGGGAACTGAAATTTGATTTGCAGCAGTGAAGATGTTCCCGAGGGGCCCAGAAGGTAAAGTATAACAAAGGAGGGTAGATTTTTGAAGAAATTTATGAAAATATTTGGCATGGAAGATGTGAATTCAGTAATAGGAGGTTTGGAGTGAATTTATGTATTATTCCCCAAGTTATAAAAACTGGTAGGCTAGAGAGAATTTCCATTTCACAGGAGCATGTGCATTTAATTGAAAGTCTTGATATGCACCAAAGAACTGTTTTAGATCATGCGCTAATAACTGTAACAGAAACACAGGGTCATAAAATAAAATTAGACATTTGGGCTTTCCCACCTATCTGTGGAAAAAGAGAGGAATTTAAGAAAAGGGTAGTGGAGATTATCCAGAAGCTATGTGAGAGGATAGAAATTACTTCTGAAAATATAGCTAGGAAGTAGAATAAAATTAAGGCAGAGTTTAAATGCAGGGTGGAAATAAAAGAAAACAAGCTATGGTTAAGAAGTTATAAGAATTATTTAGAGGAACTGACAAATGTTAAGTATTGCAGAATTGGGGAATCTCACAGAACAAGAAGAGGATTAACTGCAGAATGCGAAACAGAAAATAAGGGATTATTTATTTATTTAACATTTGTTTACCGTGAAAGTCTAGCTTGGAACAAACAAATTTTCAGTGAAAGCCCAGGGAGAAATGCTCCACACGTCTTTGTAATGTGGGAGGAAACCAGAGTACTCAGAGGAAACCCACACGAACACAGGGAGGACATGCAGACTCCACACAGAAGGCATTCCAGCTGAAAATCAAACTGGAGAACCTCTTGCTGTGAGGCAACAATGCAACCATTGCACCACCATGCCATCTAATTACCTTGATAATATACACAAGTTTAGAAAGACAGCTTTTAAGCTATTGTTTTTTTGACAATGCTAGAGCACAGTAACTTTTAGAGCAACATCTCAGGCAACATAAATTAGAAAGGGCTGTTGACAAGCTTAGGGAGCCTCTACAAGAGATCCTATACAGATATTGCAAATATTTCAGAAATTCTATTAAAATCTGCATAAAGCAGAAAAATATGAACATCAAGAAAATATACAAATGGAAATGTTTATGGAAAAATTAAATATGCCAAGGTTAGAGGCATATGAGGCTCTATTACTAATGGTTAAGATAGGAGGAGAAGAGATAAAAATTGTGATTTATTACCAATCTACAGGACTGTCCCCAGGAATAGATGGTATTCCTCTAGAAGTCTGGAAACTATGGGGAGAATAAAAATGATACTGATCTAGAAGGTTTTAACAGTATTTTAATAAGAGAAGTACAAACATAGTGGAAGAAAGCACTGGTAGCTGTAATACATAAAGAGGGTAATGATCCATCAGATCCAGCTTCATACAGGCCCATTTATTACTAAACCATAATTATAAAGTGTTCATGTCTATAATGGCTAAAAGAATGGCAAAAGTAATACCAAAATTGATAGATATGGATCAATTTAGTTTTGTGGAGGGGAGGCAAACAGACAATATTAACAGAATATTAATGATCCAGAGGGAAGCAGAAAGTAAGACAATACCATTGTTGTTGCTGGGTCTTAATACAGAGAAAGCATTTGACAAAGTAAGCTGGGACTTTATATCTGGGCAATGGAAGAATCTGCATTTCCTGAAAAAAATCTAAGGTCGATTAGGATGATGTATGAGGGATCAGAGGAGAAAATTAAAGTGGGTGGGGTCCTCTCTGATAATTTTTTGAGCAGAGGAGCCAGGCAGGGGTGCCCTCTTTCTCCTTTGTTAACTGCATTATATTTAGGACCATTGGCAAAGAAAACAAGGGACTCGGAAATTCAAGGATATAATTGGTATGGTAGTCAAGAAAAGCTGGCTCTATTTGCACAAGATATTATTTTATACCAGACAAAACCAGAAAGAGACATTACAGTGCTGTGGAACATTTTAGACAGTTTCAAACCTTTTTGGGATACACAATTAATGGAGCTAAAAAACAAAGGCAATAGTGGCAACTTATGTACCCACATATTAATTGATTCAGTAATATCCATATTTATGGGGACATGATCAAATGAAGTATTTAGGAATATTGATTAAAAAGGATTCTGGTGTGGAAGCCAAGGATATATGAGAAGAGACTATACAAAAGCTAATACAAATACTGAGAAAACAGAAACTTTGTTACATGGATATGGATAGTAAGATACAAGCAGTTGAAGTGTTTTAGTCCCATTAAGTCTTATACACAGGTCAGGCATATTTTTATCAATCAGAAGAGAAGTTGTGAATAGCAATCACAACTAATCACGTCATAACACTCCTTGATAATAGTCACATTTAAATGAAATTTAGATCAGAGTCATTTGCAACACACAAATTCATTACCACATGTGATGATGCAAATATCTTATTATCCATAGGTAGGTACAAGGCCATCGGTACTAGGGCCTATACAAGCCTAGCCATAACGATTCCCTGCTATTGCTTCCCACAAATATTTACTTTCCTGGAGCCCTGTCTAGCAGGGCTACTGATGTGATCCCCCGGGGTGAATTTCCTATCTCCCATCCAATCTTCAAAGTTCCTCTTGAAGAGGGCCATTGAGGCGCTCTGCCTGACATGTATGGACAGCTTATCCCAGAATATGGGGAGTCTCTGGGTCAGGAACCTATCCCTCCAGCATGTTCTATTCATCGTGATAACAAGGTTAAGATCACTGGAGCATGTGGCTCGGAGGGATTGGGATTTCTTAAGTGCAGCATGTCCAACAACTCTGGGTTTGCATGGCCTTGTATGTTAGGCAGAGATTGCCTCTGCATAGGTGATATGCGACAGAGTATAGCTGGAGTTTCTTTAGACGGTCGGCATAAGCCATCTGCTTTAGGCCTGTGATTCTTTTTGTGAGGTATTTCTGCGGCCTTTCTAGTTGTTGCAAATGTCTTGTGAGGTACATACCAAACTGGGCATTGTATTATATAATGGGTCTGATGAGGGATGAATACAGAGGGACAATGACCTCCTTTTTTCTGGATGAAAAGCCCTTAGTGATGAGGTGTGCCACGTAGAAGGATTTTCTAACTGCTGTGGCTATGTGGTTATCAAAGGTGAGCCCACTGTCCACCTGTGTCCCTAGGCCTCTTATCACACTTTCTGTCTTTAGTGTACTGCCTCCTATGTGGTAGTTCACAGTTGCTTGTTTTTTCCCCAAAGGGGGACAACTATACATTTTTTGGCATTTAGCTTGATCCCAAGGCTCTGGCACTAGGCATCCGTTTCACTAAGGCCCCTTTGTAGTATATCCACATCATTTGGGGATTCAATAATGGCTCCCAGCTTGCAGTCATCTGCAAACTTTGTAAGCCAGAGTCCCTTAGTGCTGGCCTGTACTTCAGAGAAGTAGATGTCAAACAAGAGTGGTCAGAGGACAGAACCATGTGGTACACCACTTGTCTAGAGCTGGATTTTGCGTGGGCTACTTTTACAGTGCGTGTTTAGTCAGTAAGCCAGTTTGCAACCCATTGAATGATGTAGGGATTAATGCCCAGCTTAGTAAGTTTATCTGTGATTCCAGAGTGGGGGATAGTGTCAAAAGCCTTGGCGAGGTACAAGAAGGCTGTGTGAACCACCTTACCCTTGTCCACGTCTATGGAGACGGATTTGAAGAAGTTGATCAGGTCCAGGAGGTAAGACTGGCCCTTCACGATCCCAATCTGGGTGGGGTCCAGTGTTTGAAGGTTACCAATGTCTTTATTTACAAGTTCCATGATAATATGTTCCATGGACTTGCAGATCAGGCTCATCAGACTGATGGGACAGTAGTTCCTGGGATCCAAAGTGGACATGACACACAGATGAGGTGCCAGTTCATTTTGTAGTTCATGCAGTACACAGCCCGGGATGTCATCCGGTCCCATGGATGGTGTATTCTTGGATTTGGAGAGAGTGTGTTTTTTACCTAAGTGGCCGTGATTACCAGAATTTGGCATTCTTTCAGTATTGAGATGGGCCCTTTTGGGGGTGAGACGGGGGTGAAGTTGGCACTGAATCTACCAGGATACTGGCAATATCCTTGGGATCAGTAGATCTAGTGCCATTCTGCTATAGCTCAGAGCAGATCAGAGTATTGCATTTAGATTCTTGACATAGCTATAAAATAACTTGTGGTTGTCTCTGGAATCTTTGGCAATTTTGTTTTCATAACTAGCTTTGGAAGATTTTATGAGGGATCTTAGCCTTCTACTATGGCTGGTGAGGGAGTTTTTGAATCCTGGGTTCTTCCTGTTTTCTGCAACAGTTTATTCCTTCTGTTGTACAGCTTGTTTATGGCAGGGGACCACCAGATTGGCTTCCTTTATATACATACATACATACATACACACATATACATATATACATATATATACATATATATATATACATATACATATATATATATATATATATATATATATATATATATATATATATATATATATATATATATATATATATATATATATGAGGACAGCATCTTGTTTCTATTTGGGATGCCTCAGTCCATGCACGAGTGAATGTGCTCGTACAGCACCTTAGTGTAGGATTCAGCTGTTGAACGTCCTGTTCCCATCTGCATGGGTGTCACAAAGTTTGTTACTTCTGACTTGAGAAGCATGAAGTTGGCTTTGGAGAAGTTTTTTACGGAGGTTTCCTTAAAGGGGGTAGGGTGGGATGTGGATGTCAAGGGGGATTAGCTTATGGTCTGATCTGACCAACGAGGGGGGGGGGGTGACTACTGGTGTGGAGCATCGATCTCCCATGTTAGTAATGAACAGGTCTAGAATATTGGTACCCTTGGTGGGTCTATGAATTAGTTGCTCTAGGGCACTGGAATGTATGAATTCCAAGAACCGTTGAGCAAAGGTGTTGGTACAGGAGTAGTTTTCCCATTTAATGGCAGGGTAGTTGAAATCACCAAGTATTAGGTTGCTTGGTTGCATCTTAATATTTTCCAGTATGTTTGGAAAGGTGTAGTGAGAATCTCGGGGCATGGTGGGGGATCTGTAGCAAGCGACAATTTGTATTGCAGTCTTACCTAGTGTTAGTTGCACCTGCAGAATTTCAGATGCATTGTGTTGGGCAACCAGCCTGGAGGTGTGAATATCCTTGGTGAATATGGACACTCCTCCACCTTTAGTGTTTCGGTCCTGGTTTGGTGGCCGAAAAGTGTGGTGCGTGTTGTAGCCTGGTATTGCAGGGGTGCTCTCTGGAGCTTTGAACCAGATCTCAGTTACTGCACAGACATCAATGTTCTCCATTTTTAGGAGAGCCTCGAGAGAGTGCATCTTGACGCTTAGACTTCCAGCATTGAGTATCATTACCTTCAGATTTTGCGTGCTTGCACCCATTATGGTGGTAGTGTTGTCCTTTGAACCTTGCTTAAAAAAGGTACTATAGGGGAAGTAAGAGCTGTAGCCAGTAACCTGAATCCCAGGGGTGACCGATGCAAACCACCTCTTGCAAATCGTGGTTTATCTATCATGTCTCAGGCAGACAGATACTGGATCCCCTTTGAATGACACCAAAAGCTTAGCCAATTATTGTAGTCAATCATTTTGTTTTTATACTGTGGTATCATTCTGGGTGATGGCAGGATGCTACTCAGGGCTAGGGTCATACCAGCCTGGGCTACATGATCAGAGAGCTCTTCCATGTCTCTTTTCATGTAGTCCAGGGAGGTACGTCTCAAGTCATTCACTCCAACAGGGACAATGACAGAGTAAAATTTGTACCTGTTGTGGAGTAACTTGAGTGCATGCATTATGTGGTGGATCCTGGCACCCGGCAGGCAACTAACTGTAATTTTCTCCTTGTTCAGCCTGGTGAGTGGGACATCAGTGTGCCTGACTATAGAGTCACCGATGACTAAAGTGCTGGGTACGTTGTCTTGCCTTATGGGCTGCTGTTGGGTGGCACACTGGTGTGAGCTATGTGACGCTTTGGTTGTGTTTGGGGGTGGTGTTTATTTGTGTTTCAGCTTCAGAGGTCCTTGTTGCTTGGGCAGGTTAATGTTAAGAGCCTCCGCACATGTGGGTTTTGTGTTGCTATGTGTGGGTTTTGGTGGTGTGGGTTTTGAAGGACTATGTGTTGTTTGAGGTGTTGTGTGGGTGTTAACCTTCTCCTCTTGACTGTCTAGCACAATCTTGGCTGGAGAGAGCTTTGTTTCCAGTTTGCATCTGTAAATGCATCTCTCGCAGGTTGTAGTGCTTGGTGGTAGGAGGAGATGGTTGTCTGTGTACATGAGGCAATTGCTGCATTGCCCCAGTATGCCCAGATTCACCAGGTGGACAGGAGAAATCAACAGAGGCTGACCCTTGGACATGCCTGGTTAGGTGCTTTCTTTCTGTAGTACAAGAGCTGTTTTCCCTTACATTTTAATAAGGTACTTGCAATTGTAGGCTGTCTAGTGCCTATGACTATTTTCTCCTCATTACCAAGGAGAGGCAAGTGCTTGTAACAAATTTAGGCTTCCTAGTGCTTTTTAGCATGTTTTAGAGCAAGTGTTAGTCACAGGTATACAGATTTTAGTGCTACTGCTGAAAAACTAGCTAGTTCTAAGGGAAAGTTCAAAGAGCAGACTTTCTGGCACCAGGAATAGTTTAACCTTAGCCCCGCAGTGTGCAAATAAGCTCAAACACGGGTATTTATGCCAGAAAGTTGAAGGGGATAGAAATCAGTCCAAAATGGCCAATAAAATTGCAATTTCAAAGCTGGAAAACACTCATCTAGTGTTAGATAGGCAGTACAATCCTTCCACTCTCACTGGTGGGCAATAGGACCTCTCGCTACCACAGCAAGGTCTGGATAGCTCTGAACACTGAAACTAAAGTCCTGAAACCAGCAAAGCCTGGATACTGGACTATTCCAGTTAGAAAAGATGGGAAATTAGCACACAAGATAGATTTTTTTTTTGGTCAAATCTGGCTAAACAATACAGTTATACAGTATATAAGCACAGAAAGGCCAATGCACTTGAGTGTATAGCCCAGAACAGTAAACTCAAATAGGGCATAGGGATAGGAATTTTTACATATACCAAAATGCATAACAGTACATTTGCTCATGATAAAACTCATTACTTTAAATGATATCCAGCCATACAAGTTATCCAAAAATTCCTGCAGATGGTAGCAGTCATTAACATTAGCAACATACTTCACAACTTTAACAGCAGCAAATTCACTGATCCACACAGACTTTGAATTCAGACATTCTGAAAATACTAATCCAAATAAAGGCCCTAATACAGATCCCAGATATCTATAGTAAGAATAACTCTGCTTAATTCTTACTCTATATCTTCTGTTAACAGCCACAATGAAATCCACCTGACTATACAAGCACTAAATGACCAAGTGATTCAGTAATTAATTTTATGAGGCACTGAATCAAATGCCTTGTCAAGGTCCAGAAATACAACAGGAAATCCCTGCTCTAATGAAGAAACCACTTTTTCATATAAGCTTATAAGATTAGTCATATCAGATCTCCAGTATAAAATTCATGTTGGATTTATATCAAAACTGAAATCAACTTTTAGTTTAAATGTCATACATCGTACCTTTTTCAAAGTATTCCCTAAAATACATGTATTGTCAGCTTAAAGATGTCAAATGAATATCAATTTTTTGGATAAAAAATGCCTTTTTCTACAACTCTGGAAGAGGAACCTCACTAAAGATCTTTTCAGATAAATATGTCAAGCATGGGATTAATTTCTCAATACCTTTTAAACAAGATCCATCAGGGCCTATGGTTGAATTAGGTTTGATAGTAATTAAAGCCTGTGTAATAAATTCTTCATTTAGCAATGAACAATCCCCATTTGGCTGCCTTGGAGAAATATGTTGTGCATGTCCACATACCACCTTACTAAATAAACCATCAGCAAACAGTTTCTCCAGTTCACCTGGTTCAGTGATGTAGCCTGGCCCTTCCTCCAACAAAATCCCTGAGGTATTACTATATCCAAAACTTCTCAAATGTTTAAGCAAACCTCTACTATTGTCATTCAGATTTATGGCTAGATTAATTTCATAACTGTGTCTATTTCAATTTCTTAGATAAATTCCTTTAAACTTGTTAAATTTACTTCTATTGATGCTTTTAGAAAAATGCATATAACGTTTCCACATTTTAACTGTTCTCAGCTTGGATAAATTGCCATTCTAAAATGTGAAGGCTGCCAGCCCAGCTAGCTGGAATTTTGTAAATTATGTGTCGTATGAATAGTAATAGGATTTGTATGCTCGTCTTACAAATGTAAGACAACTGTATGTTATGTGTATATTAAACTACTGGTACAGATGTGTGTGTTGAACTGTATGTTCTGTACTGAGCTTCAATAAGGTAACCACAGTCTACCCTGCTGGAAAATAGCACAAATGTGTGTAAACTATATTCCTATGCAAAGGCTGCAACATACAGAGTTAACTTCCAAATCTTCAAGAAAAGCTAAGAGTTTTACAATGGTGTTTATCTCAGCTAGGAGACAGAATGTCTACAGCTAGGAGTTCTTTCGATTGTCTGGAAACATAAATAATTACAGGTTTCAAATATAAAGTGCTTGTTTTACGACTTCCAGTTTTATGCAAACTACTGAGAGATAAGTATTTTTGACACAGAGGTACTATTTTTTAAGTTTCTTTTAGCCTGGGAACTGAAGGCAGAGGTGACAAAGAATTATGTCATCTGAAATAACCCAGCAATAACGTTTGATAGTAATTTAAGAACTATCCTAGAGAGTGAATATGTGCATTTTGCATTTGTCTTTTGACCTAGAAACATTCACCCAGCATGTCTGCCTGCATGTTGCTTTGTAAGTAAAACTTAAATTACAGTGAATTCTCTTAGAGATAGGAACTCAGTAAGATTAGTTTTTTTCTGCATTTATGTGAGACTGTCCTGCAATATTGTTTTAAAGTATTTCCTGTGATTCTAAACTCTGTTGTCACTGTACTGAGTACTGTCTTGTTCTTTTATTATTAAATATATTTAAACATTTTAAGTGGGGCTGGTTTGTTTAGAGATAGTTAAGCTCTTACAGTACTTGCATGTATTTGGTGACACTGTACAGGCCACTCTTAAATGACCTTAAAAGCCTTGGTCGCTTACCATTTGGATAACAGTAACATTACACAGTATAATTGGTCACTCTTTGTAAGGACCTTATAGTAGCTGATAAGTAGTGGTTGGTGGCAGCTGGTACTACCATATAGTCTGGACGAAGGGGCATAGCTAGTGAACCTGTGCCAGCCTTCCCCAGGAGTGTCTGTATGTGTGTATATTAAACAAATCTCAAAGTGTGTGTGTCGGTTACTTGGGCAGGGACACAAAGCACTGGTTGGACAGCGAGGATGCTGAAGGTTTTGGCTTGACCACTTGGTTGAGCTCTTAACCCTATAGCTGTGCCAGTGTGGAGTCTTATTGGGGATCTGGGGAAAGACAGAGAAGCCAGCTCCAGACTGACTGTGATATGTGTGCTCTTAACGGAAACTGTACTTTATGTGTGAACTTGCCATCCTCCCAATGTGCACATCCTTCACTGGTGATAATGGTGAGGACTGAGGCTCCTTGATTACTGAACCATTGCAGGGGCTTCACATATTAAATTGTTTGGCAGTGGTGGGACAGCACATATTAATTGGTAGATAGTGGTGAGATAGCCACATCACATATTAATTGGCTTGCAGTGGTGTGGTTATTGAATTCTAGTACCTTGTGTACAGTGGTCACATCAGCCACACAGTGAATATTCAGAGTTAATGTCATAATTGTTTTATTATAATTTTTTTTTTTGTTAGCTTAGTTAGTCAGGGAGAGCAGGCATGCATGTCAGGAGAGGAGTATGGCAAGCTGACAAGGAACCAGTTGGCTGAGATGTGCCAGGCTAAAGGACTGGTGCATGCCAAACTGACTAAGGCAGATATGATTGCAGCTTTAGTCAAAGCTGCATCAGAGAATAGCAACCAGGAGGACAAATAAGACTGGCTGTGGGGATGGACAGCTCAACCTTTCCACAGAGGACTTAGAAATCCATCTGGAGTAAAAGAGACTTGAGCTAGAGGCCAAGAGTTTGGAAACAGAGGCAGCAGAGAGACTGAGGAATCTAGAGACAGAGGAAAATGAGAAACTGCTATGCCTGGAAGCTGAGGAGGAGAGTCAGAGGGAACATGAAAAGGGGACACTGACTCTTCAGCAAAGTCATGGAGGTAATAGGTAAGGGAGTAACCAAACCCCAGAAGCAACAAAGGTCAGTAACATTCTTCCACAATTTACAGAGGAGGATAATTTTGATTGTTAAACATATGAATGAAACTGAGTATGTAAACAGTATAATGTTGACCAAGGGTGCTGGGTACGGTTCCTGACCCCCCCCCTTACTTTATGGTAAAGCTGTAACTGTTCCTTCCAAACCTTCTGATAATGACTACTTAATTATAATGTTGTAAAGAATTGTTTGCTAGAATTTTTTAAGATAATACCTGAAGCTTATAGGAAAAAGTTTCATGAGCATAGACACAAGGCAGATGAAAGTGTGTGTGAATATGTTGCTGAACTAAGCACTTATTTCATAGGTGTGTGAGTGGATGTCAGGTCACCACTTTTGAAGGGTTGGCAGACCTTTTGGTGAGGGAACAAGCCCTTAGCACTTTGCCTGAAGACATGAGAATCTGGTTAGCTTATAGATAATGCTCTACTGCAGATGAGTTTGGGAAGAAGGAAGACCTATACCCAGCAAACAGGGCATCACTGCATAGTCAAGGGACACCCAGCTCTGCTCATGGGTTTAAAGGAACCCAAGATGGGCAGACTAGACTGCCCCAACAGAGTCCTCCAGTGGCAGGGGAAGCCACTAGTCCAGATGCATATCCAGGACCTAGGGTCAAATGTTTTTAATGCAGAAAGTGGGGCCATGTAGCATATAGATGTCCATGGAGGCAAGGTGGGGAACAAAAGGTGGGAGAGCCAGTAAGTGGGAATGACAAAATGCCAACAGTAGGTTGTTTTGAGGCAACAAGGGTACCAAACTACCACAATATGTTATACTC
This sequence comes from Protopterus annectens, assembly GCF_019279795.1. Classification (NCBI taxonomy): domain Eukaryota; kingdom Metazoa; phylum Chordata; order Ceratodontiformes; family Protopteridae; genus Protopterus; species Protopterus annectens. Next base: position 780,062,699 of record NC_056730.1, read on the forward strand.
TATCTTAGTGAATGGGAAAGAGACCATGGTTAAGAGGGACAGCCTCTGACCTAATCTTTGTGAAGCCTGCAATGGTTACAGAGGAGCACTACTTGCTTGGGCAATCTACTCCAGTCAAAGCTTTAGGAGGGAACCTTTCCAAATACCTTTGGCTAGGGTTCACCTTGACTGTAAGGGTGGAAAAGGAAGCAAGCAAATAGGTGTTTTTTGAGGATATCCCTTACAGATGTCTGGACAGGGAATTATTTTGATAATGCAGTACTGTGCGTTCATGGAGTTACAGGCAGTCAGGCATGGAGACAAGCATGTGGGTCTGGTAGCCTGGGAGAGACCCGACAGACCACACACTTGCAGCCAGGACTGGTGAGGTGGATACTTCAGGGAGGGAGCTACCCTGTAGTGGTGAGACTGAAGGTGAGCCACAGCTGCTTGTGGATACTGAGGTTCCCCCTGGACAGAGTGACTGCAAAGGCAGAGGTGAGCAGTAGTACCCAAGGCTGACAGTGAGGCACTGCTGTCAGAGGATACCAGACTTCCTGTGGAAGGGGAGCTGAGAAGGGTTACCAAGAGAGAGAGAGTGGAGGCAGGCTCAGCTCTCAGACCCTACATTACAAGGCCTGAGGGCGGTAGCTAGTGAGGCATTACAAGGCCTGAGGGAGGTAGCTAGTGAGGCAACTAATTCTTAAGGGAAGGAGGAATCTGTACACTGGGACAAAGGGTTACTGTATAGAGAGTGGGCCCCTGAGGGAGGGCTAGAGGGTGAGGGAATACAGCAGTTGGTAGTGCCTACAGCCTACCAGCTAGCACTTCTAGCCATAGCACATAATATTCCATTTGCAGGTCATATGGGCATAAAAGGTGCAAAGACATATTATGCAGAATTTCTACTGGCCTAGGATTTCCAGAGATGTAACAGGGTACTGCAGTACCAAAAGGTAGGCAAGGCAGGAGGTGAAAGCTCCTTTGATGCCTTTGCCTGTGATTGAAGAACCATTTCAGAGGGTATCAATGGATATTGTGGGGTCTCTGAGTACTCCAAGTTTCACAGGGAAAAAGTATATGCTAATGGTAGTAGATTATGCTACCAGATATCCTGAGGCAGTGGATCTGTTCACCATTGAGGTAGAAAAGGTGGCAAATGCTTTGTTAGAGATTTTCAGCAGGATAGGTTTCCCAAAAGAAATACTGACTGACAAAGGTGCCAATTTCATGTCAGACCTGCTGACTTGTCTGTAGAAGTACTATGGGGTGAAGCACCTAAAGAACCACCCCCTACCATCCCCAGACTAATGGTCTTGTTTTGCGGTTAAACTCTACACTCAAGACAATGCTATGGGCATTTGCAAATCAGTTTAAGAGTGATTGGGACAAATATATGCCCCTTCTGTTTGCTTAAAAAGAGGTTCCCCAGGAATTCACAGTTTTTTTACCCTTTGAGCTATTGTATGGGCATAGGGTGAGGGGACCTCTAGATTTAATTCGAGATGAGTGGGAGGATGGGTGTGAATCCTACAAGAAGTCTGTTGTGGCATATATCCTGAACCTCAGAACAAGGCTCAGGGAACTCATGGGCTTGGCCCAGGAGAATCAAGCCCAACAGCAGAAAAATCTCTGGTATGATAGGAATGCTCGAGCTACAGAGTATGCTGTAGGGATGCAGACAATGGTTCTCATTCCTGTTAGACATAAGCTGCAAGCAGCTTGGGAGGGACCCTACAAGGTGGTAAGGAAGGTCAGTAACGTTAACTAACTGGTAGAACGGATAGGCAGGGGCACAAACTATTCCATGTTAACATGATGAAACCTTACCATGATAGGGAGGCCCTTGTGCTGAGTATTTGCAGTGGATTGCAGGAAGAGTTGGGGGATCTGGTGACTGATCTCAGTGAGGCTCTGACTGACACCTCAGTGGAAGGGGTAGCAATGTCCCTACCCAGGTTCGAGAAATCCGAGCAGTGTTACAGAAGTCTGGGGACATGTTCACTGGTAAACCAGGCTGCACCCACCTGGTGCAACACCATGTGGATGCAGGACCCCAAAGGCCTATTAAGCAGGCCCCTTATAGGGTGACAGAGTCAAATAGACTCTGAGGGAGGAGATACAGGAAATGCTGAACTAGGGGCAATTCAGGAGTCCAGCAGTTCCTGGTCCTATCCAGTGGTGCTGGTACCAAAGAAGGACGGCAGCACCAGGCTCTGTGTGGACGACAGAAAATAGTCACACAGAGTGAGATGCTTACCCCATGCCTAGGACAGATGAAACCCTAGAGCAGCTGGGTGGGGCTAAGTATCTTACCATCATTAATACTAACAAGGGTTACTGGCAGGTGCCCTTGACTCCCAGTACTAAAGAGACGTCAGCCTTTGTGACTCCTTTTGGCTTGTATGAGTTCACAAAAATGCTCTTTGGGATGAAAAATGCCCCAGCGACTTTCCAGAGGCTGGTAGATCATATCCTAGCAGGAGATTTTGCCCTTGCTTACATAGATGATATTGTCATCTACAGCCATTCCTGGCAAGAGCACCTTCAGCATGTCAAGGAGGTGCTGGAAAGACTACACAGGGCAGGGTTGACCATTAAGACCAGTAAATGTCAAGTGGGTATGGCACAGGTCTCCTACCTGGGACATAGAGTTGGGAGTGGTAAGATCATGCCAGAACTGGCCAAAGTGGAAGCCATTCAGACATAGCCTGCACCCGTTAACAAAAAGCAGATGAGGGCATTCTTAGAGACAGCAGGGTACCACAGAAAGCCCATCCCCAGTTATAGTATCATAGCTGCTCCCCTCACAGTCCTGACAAGGAAAAACAGTCCAGATAAGGTAACGTTGACCCCAGCATGTGAGCAGGCATTCCAGAAGCTTAAAGGAGCTTTGGGAGGAGCCCCTGTGTTAGCCAATCCAGATTACAACAAATAATTTGTTCTTCAGGTGGATGCTTCAAACCATGGGGTGGGGGGTGTGCCAGATTTCTTCAGAGGAAGAAGAGCATCCCAGTAGTTTATCTCAGTCGTAGGTTCCAACCCAGGGAGGAATGCTATGCAGCTGTAGAAAAGGAATGTCTAGCCACAGTGTGGGCACTGCAGAAACGTCTGCAGCCTTATATGTATTGAAGGAAATTCCCTGTAGTTACAGACCACAATCCCCTAAACATGGTTACATCAAGCCAGCCAGCAAAATGCCAAGTTAATAAGGTGGAAACTAGGGTTGCAAGCATATATGACAGTGCAGCACTGCAGTGGGGTCAGCAATGCCAACGCAGATGGGCTCTCAAGACAAGGAATGGGGTAAGGTACTCCCAGATAGGCTCAACCCTCTCAAGCAACCCTCTCAAGCAACGTTTCTCAAGGGTCACTTGAAAAACTAACGAGTTTTGGGGAGGATTATGAAGGGTGCCAGCCCAGCTAGCTGGAATTTTGTAAATAATTCTACGTAATTTGTGAACAGTAATATGATTTGTATGCTTGTCTTACAAATGTAAGAATACTATGCTATGTATATATTAAACTACTGGTGCAGAAGTGTGTGTTGAACTGTATGTTCTATACGGAGCTTCAAGAATGCAACCACAATGTACCCTGCCGGAAAAGAGCAGAAATGTGTACAAGTTATATGCCTATGCAAATATATGTTTTGATGGTAAAGGATGGAACATACAGAGTTAACTTGCAAACCCTCAAGAAAAGCAAAGAGTATTACAATGGTGTTTATCTCAGCTAGGAGACAGAATGTCTACAGCTAGGAGTTCTTTCTATTGTCTGGAAACAGAAATACTTACAGGTTTCAAATGTAAAACAGTGTTTGACCGTTTTTCTAGGCAAACTTCTAAGAGAAGTATTTTTGACATGGATTTGCTAAATTTTTAAGTTTCTGTTAATCTGGGGTACCGAAGGCAGAGGTGACAAAGAATGATGTAATCTGATATAACCCAGCAGTAATGTTTGATAGTAATTTAAGAACTATCTCAGAGAGTGAGTCTGTGCTTTTTGTATTTGTCTTTGGGCCAAGAAATGTTCACCCAGCACTTCTGCCTGCATGTTGCTCTGCAAGACTTGGATTACAGTGATTTCTCTTAGAAATTGATAGGAACTTAGTAAAATTGGTTTAGATGTTTTCTGTATTTTTTGTGAGACAGTCATGCAATGTTGTTTTAAAATATTTCCAGTGATTCCGAACTCTGTTGTCACTGTATTGAGTTATTGAGTATTGTCTTGCTCTTTTATTATTAAATATATTTAAACCTTTTAATTGTGGCTAGTTTGTTTAGAGATATTTAAAAGTTGTTGTTTCTTTCGGCTTTTCCCAGTTAGGGGTCGCCACAGTGGAACTCAGTCCGCTAATGACTGGCAGTAGATTTTTACGTGCCGAGTTGCCGGCCCTGATGCACAACCTTCAACGAAGGTACGCCCATTCACGCATTTCTCCACAGAGAAAACGCTCTAGCTGAGAATCGAACAGGACAAGGTCTTACTGTGCAGTGACAATGCTACCGCAGCACCACCCCTGCAGTTTAGGGATATTTAAAGTACTTGCATGTATTTGGTGACAGTGTACAGGTCACTCAATAGCCTTAAAAGTCTTGGTCACACTTACCATTTGGATAATAGTAACATTACAGAGAAGAATTGGTCACACTTTGTAAGGTCCTTATAGTAGCTAATAAGAAGAGGTTGGTGGCAGCTGGTACTACTGTATAGTCTGGGTAGGAAGCGGCATCGCTAGTGAACCTGTGCCAGCCTTCCTCAGGAGTATCTGTTTGTATACAAATCAAATCTCAAAGTGTGTGTGTGTGTGTGTGTGTGTGTGTGTGTGTGTGTGTGTGCGCGCATGCATGCATGCTGCTTAGGCAGGGACATGAAGCACTGATTAGACAGAGAGGGTGCTGGAGGTTTTGGCTCGACCACTCAGCTGAGATCTTAACCCTATAGTTGTACCAGTGGGGAGTCTTATTGGGGATCTGGAGATAGAGGGAGAAAACAGCCCCAGACTAACTAACTGTGATCTCGGTGTGCTCTTAAGGGAAATTGTACTTTATTGTATGTGCACTTGTCATCCTCCCAATGAGCACGTCCCTCACTGGTGCTAATGGTGAGAATTGATGCTCCTTGATTACTGGGCCAGTGCATGAGGCGTCACACACCACATCTGACCTCTTGTTTTATTTTAGTGTTGATTTCCTCTGGTTTGTTACTCTCTGTTTTATTTATTTATTTATGTATGCTTGAGAGGGGATTTACCTATCCGTACCCCTCCATAGTCTTGATATACTAACTTTTGAAGTGTTACTGCCTTGGTGATCTGGTCAAATTTGAAACTGATGACTTAAAATACTTACTTCCCTCCAGCACAGTAAGACCTTGGTGTCCATACATAGAGCAATCTTTGCTGTGAAGACAGAGCTGATCCCAACACTGTGTGTATGTGTAGGGGATTGTGTACGACCACAACAAATCTGATTAATTCTTCATGTTAAAGCTGCTCTATATGCCCATGGCAGAGCAACCATTATACATTCAACTAAATGATCGTTCTAATCACTTTTATCTAACCATATGCCGTTCATTCAAATCAAGTGTAGATGAAATATTCCATGACACAAGGGACATGCAGGGCACTGGCATAGAACAGAACCAAATCATCATAATGTATACTACCGTCCAGCCCAACAATAAACTGCTTTACAACAATGCAAATGATAATCCTGCATTGGGCATGTTGATATAAAAATTTACTGTCTGCTGCTATTAGTTTTATTACTGTTCCAGTGTCTTGAAATATCTGATCTATGACAGAATGCCAAGCATTACAGTATGTCCCACGATTACGTTCAACATGCAAAACTCTAAAGGCATCTAGCAGAAAAAGGAGACAACAGTCTTGACTTTCTGGAAAAAAAAAAAAACTGTTTACATATCAGGCACGTCCCTTTCTGCAGGACCAAAATAGATACACCCTCTGTATTCAGTGCACTGCTGACAAGGCAATTTCGTGTTCTAGTTTTCCTTATTAGTGTTTTAATCAGCCTAGACAAATAGCTGTGTTCAGACACTGCATTCTTGTCAGTTCTCAGCCATACTACTTCCTAATTATATTATACGGCATATTTACACTTCTTCCTACAGAAAGGCTTCTAGAAGTTGAAAGCTGAATCTGATAACACAACATACAACAGGCTGTCAAAACTAAATGCTTTGTATTTCTCTACACAGAGAATGCCCGTCCAATAATAAGGAACTTTAGAAAAAAAAGCTCACAAAACATTAAGACTTATTACTCATTTTTCCTTGATAAAAGCAGTTAATTTATAGCAGTTTGCAACTATGCTGTTGATTCGGTTCGTATCATGGCTTAAATGGATTTAAATCTTAAAAATGTATAGTCCTTGCACTGAAATTTTGTGTCCTGTACTTTACTTTCGAAAGTCCTATACAATATACAAAAATATAATGCAATGAATGTTAATCTGATAATGCCTTTAAGTCTGACAAATGTCAGCATTTTTAGTCAAAATTCTTTCCTGAAACTTAATTCATAACTCAAGATAGGATTTATTACCAATGGATGATGGATGTCAAATGCAAAAAAGTGACAAAATTAATTTGTCAAGCACTGCAAACAAAAAAAAAAAAAAAAAAAAAAAAGGACCAGATACTCTACAAGTTAGTCCAATTTAAATTCTGAAACACAAATAATAGTAGGAGAATATATATTAAGCTTGAATAAAATACACAGAAAAAAAAACATCAGCTGCCTTTCTTGGACAGAATTAAGCATATTACCACAACATAAATATTTTAGCGGAAGAAAATTATCTATGTCTGCACAAATAAAAATGGTGTACAGAACACCTTAATTAAGTGCAGGCAGGTAGTTTAACAGGCATGTCAGTAGTGCAACAGGTAGCACACTAGCCTTTGGTGCAGAATCCTGTGGGTTCTATTCCCCACACAAAAAGATGGATTTCTGACACTGCAAGGCAGCACTGTTGGGGTGCTGCACTCTTGAATGTGTTATTCTTCAGATAAGACCATCTGCACGAGCTGGTGGTAGCTCAGGTGGATGAAAAAGATTCTATGGCACCAACTGAAAACAGAAGGGATAGTTCCACAATTCCCTGGCCAAATTTCCCCTCGTAATACAAATACCACCTCGGGTCTCCCTGAAAAGAGGCTACTATCCTAGTGGGACTAGCCCAGTCAATAAGGGATAAATAATAAAAATAAATTAATAAAATGACCAACTTCTTTGGCAGAGTAGAGTCAAGTACATGACAGCTCATGTCACCTTTCTGTGCAAAAGAAGAGCTGCATAGAAAATACTTTTACAATCACGATTTTAGCCCATTCAGACTGGACCAGTTAAAAACATGGAAATTAATGATTTATTTGTATATTATTTATATTAGTTAATGAGATTAAAGTTTTGCTTCAACAGAATTCAGGTAAAGATGGAGAGTAAGCTTAGGTTTATTTACTTGGTATTTCCTTTTCTTTACATTTTGTAAAAGTGTATTAGAATTGAAGTTCCTTACGGTACACCGGATGCAACAATAATAGTGTGTGTATCGGAATGACTGCCCTCCAGCTTTTAAATGACCTTAAATGGTGTCATTCACTTTTTTTACACAGCAACTATCACAAAGTAAGGCTCCAACTATGTATGCAGGTCCTTCTTGAATATTTGTAATGCCCTAAAAAATCTGAATTTTATGAAAATATTTGACTGAATCTGAGAAGTAGATCAGAAAGCAAGAGTAAACTATAGGGTCAAATTAAAAAAAAAAAACATCTGCAAAGCTTAGTATCAAAATGCAGCTCAGACACAGGATTCCAAATACAGCCCTCATTACCACGAATCTATTCAGCTAACTATACTAAACCATGTTATACACTATACACACACTCCCATACACATATACCATCAAACATCTTTCAGGAATTTTTTTTACCCTCCTTTTGCACACAGTCCAGCTGACTACCAACTAAGAGCCGGCTCCCATTGCTCTACTTTAACTTATTTTGCGTCCCCAGTACTACTGTCCTCAAGTTGAGATCATACCAGTGGCAGAAAGGGAAGGGGAAGGCATTTAGGGCACAGCAAGCAGTAGCATCATATATTCTATCCATATCACTTGGGTCTTTTTCTGAATACCCCAACTGTGCAGAGCTACTGACATTTATGGTGCATACATAACTTTGCATCAGTTAGCTGTATTTTAGCTACCCCTTTTGGGCTAAAATACAGCCATCTTCCATGGAGTTACAGCACTGTCCTCCATCACCAGGGATGTGGCAGCTTAGGAGGGAGTTTCCTGCCAGAGTTGGCAAGTTAGAAAAAGCTGCTCCTTTCAAGCCCCCCTCATCCAGTGCCCCAGCTATAAGGCATACTTGAGTTGTCTCGGTCATAGTAAGGACCCCATTCCTCTATAGAGCACAGCCAGAGCAGAAATGGTTTATTGATGCACTTTTTTGTCTTTTACCTATGTTCTATATCTTCTTTTACCTGGAGTGTTGTTATTAATTTCTTGTTATATTACTATGCTCAGCATACATGATGTAACCTGTTTTGTATATTATGTATTTGTATAACTTGATGCTGGAGCTTTTCTCCCCGGGCCTCTGCTGAAAATGGACCTGGTCCAGTCGGAATTTCTCGGTTAACAAATGTAAAATAAAATAAATAAATAATAAATGTGTCTTTAAACTATCCTATTAGTTCTGCAATTAACACATCTTGTATATCAGCTGCCATAACATTTCTTCTAGCTGCATCTGTGTTGTTATATTATTTTATTTTATTTATTTATTTATTTTACATTTGTTGACCGGGCTAGTCTAGCTGGATACATGTCCATTTTCAGTACAGGCCCGGGGAGAAAAGCTCCAAGAAATCATACATAGTTAAAACAGACGTTATTACAGATATTATAAAACAGCGAGTATTACAAAAGCCAATTATAATAAAAAAATATTTTTTTTTTTATGAAATTATGAAATATGCAACAGCTTTTTCAAAATTTGTGCAGTATTAATTTAACATTTGTTTACCGGGAAAGTCCAACTTGGAACAAAGCCAATTTTCAGCAGAGACCCAGGGAGAAACACTAAAGAGGCATGTCTTTGTAACATAGGAGGAAACCAGAATACTTGGAGAAAACCCACATGAACACAGGGAAGACATGCAGACTCCACATAGAAGGCACTCCAGCCGAGAATCGAACCAGAGAACCTCTTGCTGTGAGGAGACAAGGCTACCACTGCGCCATCTGTATTTTCAGAAAGCTAACTCAGTTGTGTTTAATGCCATTTTTTCTGATAGTTTAAGCAACCTCTATGTAGTTGTTCCACACTAAGCAACTTAACTTGACAACAAAAAAACTGCACATACACTGAGTGAATTAATAACTACTAATATGCACAATTGTTGCTAGCAAGGAGAGGACAGAATTGTCAAAGCTGGATTACTAATGTGCTTGGAAAAATTTAAATAACAGGTTGTAGTTAATGTCATTATTTGTTGCATATGAGGATTACTGGAAACCTAGAGCTTTGTAAACAATTTTTTATTTTATTTATTTAACATTTGTTTACCAGAAAAGTCCAACTTGGAACGAAGCCAATTTTCAGCGGAGGCCTAGGGAGGAACACTCCAGGTGCATGTCTTTATAACTTGAAAAAATGCAAGTGAAGTATAAAGCTGTATGAAACCAAAACAGCTGGCAAAGTAAAGCACATAAATAATGGGTTATGAGAATAGAAATGAATGAAAATTTGAAAAAGAACATATTAATGCTGGAACATAAATTATCAGAGTAAGACTTGTAGCAATATTCACAAAATCTTGCACATAGTTGTATAGGTTAACTTTCTGATCTCACAAGTAAAATAAAGTGTCAGGCAGTGATTCAGAAAATGTGTTTCATACAGTGTAAGCAGCTTGCAACTCCATGCAAGCTAATTAAACCCTATACCATCCCAGTGGGTGGGTGCACTCACATCCCCCGAAAATAAGACAAGGAACAGCACCTCAGGGTGAGCTGCTGTACCTTTCAAAACTGAATGCCAAATTACGAAATGCAAAAGGCAGGATTGCATAAGCACAGACCTTGTGGGACCTGTAGCCTTTTGCTGTAGCTGCATAAGGCAGCTACAGTGCATTTTAAGTTCAGCTTTGTACAGAATAAATTTAACTAATTGTCCAACCGTTTGCAGAGATGCTCAGATAGCACTGCCAGGTCAGTTTATGGATGACAATGGCTGATGAAGTACGAATCCTCAGCAGATATCTTGCAAGGAGCACAATGAATCCTGTTGCTGCCATCAAACCAAGACTGAGATAGAGTGCTGCAACTGTTGTTTGCACCAAAACAAAATGTATGTGGGAGTGAAGGGTTACAGCTCTGTCCTGTGTTAGACTGGCTGTGGAACGCATTATCATGGAACTTATAAACAAAGACATTGGCAACCTTCAAACACTGGACCCCACCCAGTTTGGGTTTGTGAAGGGCTGATCTTGTCTTCTGAATCTGAATGACTTCTTCAAATCAGTCTCCAGAGCTGTGGACGAGGGTAAGGCGGTCCACACAGCCTATCTGCACCTTGCCAAGGCCTTCGACACCATCCCCCACTCTGGAATCATAGATAAACTTACTAAGCTGGACATAAATCCCTACGTCACTCGATGGGTTGCCAACTGGCTTACTGACAGAACCCAGACTGTAAAAGTAGCCAACTCCAAATCCAGCTCCAGACAAGTGGAGTACCTCAGGGTTCAGTCCTGGGACCACACTCATTTGGCATCTGCTTCTCTGAAGTACAGGCCAACACTAAGGGACTCTGGCTAGCAGATGACTGCAAACGGGGAGCCATTATTGAATCCCCAAATGATGTGGATATTCTACAAAAGGGCCTTACAGAAACAGATGCCTTGTGCCAGAGCATTGGGCTCAAGCTTAATGCCAAGAAATGTATAGTTATCCCCTTTGGAAAAAAACATGTACCCATGAATTACCACATAGGTAGCAGGACACTAAACATCGAAAGTATAATGAGAGACTTAGGGACACAGGTAGACAGTGGTCTCACTTTCGATAACCACATCGCCACAACTGCCGGGAAATCCTTCTATGTGGCACACCTCATCACCAAGCGCTTTTCATCCAGGAAAAAGGAGGTCATTGTCCCACCGTACTCATTCCTCATTAGACCCATTACAAAGTATAATGCCCTATTTGGTATGTACCTCACAAGACATCTGCAACAGCTGGAAAGGCCACAGTAATAACTCACTAAAAGAATCACAGGCCTAAAGCAGATGCCATATGCTGACCATCTAAAAAAAACTCCAGCTATACTCTGTGGCATATCGTCTACTCAGAGGCGATCACTGCTTAACATACAAGGCCATGTCAAACCCTGAGCTGTTGGACATGCTCCACTTAAAGAAATCCTAATCCCTCAGAGCCACACACTCCAGGGATCCAGACCTTGTCATCACAATGAACAAAACATGCTGGAGGGATAGGTTCCTGACCCAGAGACTCCCCATACTCTGGAATAGAATGCCCATACATGTCAAGCAGAGCACCTCCTTGGCCCTCTTCAAAAGGAACCTTGATGATTGCATGGGAGATAGGAAATTTACCCCGGGGATCACGTCACCCTACTAGACAGGGGTCCAGAGAAGTAAATATTGTGGGAAGAAATATCCACGGAATTGTTATGGCTAGGCTTGCATAGGCCCTAGGGCCGATAGCCTAGTACCAACCTATGAACCTATGATACCCTACAGAATAGTACTTATCAGAATAGTACTTATCACAGTTTTATCTGGTACTCTGCAGTGTTTAGTCTGATACACAAAGGCTGGAAACAGTCCATTTACAACAATGATTTTATTTTTTATTTTTAAGTAGGTCAGCTAGGATCCAGTTGCCCAAATAAAAGAAAACTTTAGTTCTTGATAACCTGAGTTGAACTGCCACTTGGCCAGACATTTGTTGAACATCTTGGCAAAGGCATTGAACTAAAAATGGCGGTCTGCTTCCCTGAATCACAGTAGTTTTCTGGACGCCTTGGTTATTCTGAAATACATGCATGACTTCGGGGGGGGGGGGTTAAACAGCACATCCTACCAGCCTTAGTAATGACTCCTCATGGTCAAGTCTCCCCCTGATGAACAACTGGGCTAACTGCGTTGTGACAATTCAGAAATGTATTTACAGAATGAACTGACAGACTGCTGAGGTACAAACTTGTTTCAAGCTCCTTTGTTTTCTTTGGAACCAAAGAATCTTTAGTAGTACCCATACCATTTCCGATCTGTTAGGACCAATCTCTGGGATTGTCTTTTTCCTAAAAATGTGAAAATCTCTTTTCTGGCTGCAACCTTCTGAAGGGGTGGGGCAACTTCAAGGGGAGGGTGTTGACCAAGGAGGAGATACAGGAAGGGTATGGTGTAGCCTCTGGAAATGGACTGCCATCATCCACTCGTTTTCCCACACAAGGAAGTTGAAGGGTCCACTGTCCCTGGCTACCTCCAGAGAGGACAGTCAGACCAGACCTAAGGTGTTCTTCTGCTAGCTTCCAGAAGGGACTGCATAAGCCCGGATTCTGTTGACCACCATAACATCAAAGGTGGCATATGCTCTGGTGGAAGCAACTGTTACTATACTGGCTTCTGTCTGAATTCTGTCTGATGTCCTGCTACAGGTTATTCTTAAACCACAAGTCCCTGGTAATAGTCTGAATATGGGAGAATGTCTAATGATGAGTGGAAAACTTAATGCCAAAATGGGCATCTTTAACTCCAGAGTCTCTCTTCTGCAGCTTGGCTTTCACCCTGGAGCCAAACAACTGGTGCTTCTGAAGGCAGTAGTAGTGACAGACACCTTGAAGTTTTCAGTACACATGTCTGAGGCAAACAAAGTAAACTGGCAATGCTTGACCCAGCTGCTCATGCTGCTCCATTAATAGCATTAAAGAAAGGTTTCATGGAGATGTTTGACAGTACACACAGTTGCTGCCTGGGACTCAAACTCCTATACAAACCTTTATGATGCAACCTCTTCAACATATTATAAATCTCACCTGCTAATCTGTACTGAAACCTGACTGCGTGTGTCATGCAATTAAAGATTTCTCATGGAAAATGCAGTTGATGGATATGCTCACTTCCAAAAAATGGTTCAATGCTCTAGACTCCATATCAGGAAGATTAATCAATGAACTCATCTGAGGCCTCCAACGCTAATGACAAAATGGTAGCCTGAGTTATGGGAGCAGAGGAGGCAAAACCAAACGTCAAATATCAACACAAAATGCCTGTACAGGTAGCACAGAGGGACACAGCCCTGAGTATGCTCAACTGAACTGAGTTTCATTATCAGCTTGAGAGCTTGATGGTGAAAGCAGGGGGTGGTAATGAATATATGGGGCATCCTGCAGATGTTAACCCCTTGCAGAAGTGATACAAGTCTGACACTACGGTACATCCTATGCACAGGCTGTTGTCGGGCAAATGTGGTAGATAAGGCTAGAGACACAAAAAAAAAAAAAAACAACAACAACACACACACACACACACACACACACACACACACACACACACACACACCAAAAACACGTGTAATGACTGCCTTAGTAATGGCCCTCTCTGTTCAAGTCTCACTCTGATGAGCAACTGGGCTGACTGGGCAGTAAAACTTGAGGGCAAAGCATTCAGAAAACATACGTGTTAAAATATACACTCACACACATGTTTGTATTATATACACTCTCTCACACATACATTTTACATATTGTATATACACACACACACATTATATATATATATATATATATATATATATATATATATATATATATATATAAAATCACATATACACAGATATACTCACATTTTATATATATATATATATATATATATATATATATATATATATATATATAATAGTATAACCGCAAAAACTGAAGAAAATTAAAAGTACTAGTAAACTTCAGAATAGAAAAAAAACAAACAAAATGCGGAGTAAAATAATTACAGACACTAAACTGCTCTTATTAGATAGAAGAGCTTCTTCAGAATGAACATAGGAAAACTGTTACAATTTCAAAAATATGCAAAATCATGTGATCTAACAGATTCTAATATTCTAATAATGATGAATGCATATATTAATATAATGAGGTACTAGAACCAATAGGAATAATGCATATTAATAAACTAAAATGAGAAGGCTAGTGAATAAACCAACTCAATAGTAGTGCCAAACAATGTACATGTAAGTAATCAAAGAGAGCAGAACTCTAACAAATAACTAATAATAGTGTACAGAACTATAAACATTAAGCAATAGAAATTAACTGTACCATTTAAGAGCACATTTGATGTTGACACTTTCATTCAAACCTGAATTCAGAATTAAGTAATAACTGCCATTTCAATTCTCTAAGTTCCAGAAATAAGTCCCAGTCACCAAAAAAACAATCAATTTGTTCAAGAACCATGAAGTTAAATTTAACAAAATTAGAACAGTAAGTGCTATGCTTAGCTAGGGCATTATTCATATTTTTAGATCTAATAGCAGACAAATGTTCCTTAACTCGATCGGACAATTTCCTAGAGGTTTTACCTATATAAAAACAGTTGCATGAAGTACAAATACCTGCATATACAACAATAGAAGATTGACAGTCATAGGCTTTGTTAAACTTAATGTTGTAATGACAATGGGGAAAGGTGTAATGGGAGCCTTCATAAATGAATGGACAAACAACACATTTCCCACAGCTAAACATGCCAGGAGAGGAAAGTGATGGATGAGTATCAACAGAAAAGAAAGGAGGGTCTCTGTTTTCCAAACACATCCGAATAGTTTTAGTTCTCTTATAAGAGAATAAAGGAGAGGTGCCTAAAGCTGATAACATGTGGTGTGATTCCTTCAAAATGTCCCAGTTTTTACAAATAATATTCCTAATAGCAGACATGTCTCTAGAGATAGGTAAAGGAAAACTGAGAGTCATGTCAGGTTTTTTGGAAGCATTAGATATATGTGTAGGTTTAAATCCAAATAATAAAATGGGTAGATGTGTGACATATCTGTTTAGGGAAACATCATGGAATATGGAATCTATTAAATGAGGGGGGTAGTTTCTACAGATAAACATGATTTTATATATATATATATATATATATATATATATATATATATACACACATACATACACACACACACACACACACACACACACACACACACACACACACACACACACACATATAACAAACGCAGCCACTGAAAACACAAACACAATTAAACTAAAGAACCAAAACAGAAGAAAGGTTGAGCCGAATGTGCTCAACTTAGATTAAATCATGTTATTTTAAAAACTTTAAACAAAGAGTTAGCAAATTAATGGCACTAAAATTATTGTGCATGGGAAGAGTTGTACCAATGCCAACAAGGAAATGTGTTACAACTTGGCTGCTCTACATTTCAGTACTGGTTTGATGGAAACAATCATTCAAACCAGTATAAATAAATGTGTTCAATCTAAACTGTCACAACAGTTCTCTATATTGTAATACATTCTCCCAGTCACATCCCCTCAGGTCAATATCTACATGTTCTAAAATGCCAAACAAGAATTCATCATGTAAAACTTGACAATGAATACTGTAAAGGGCATTGTTTACATTCTTAGATTTATTACAGTAGGTGCGTTCATATATTCTTTTTTGAGACTTCTCTCAGTCTTTCCAATACAGAACCAGGAACATTTTTTTGCAAATAACTAAATAAATGATTCCTTTAGTAGCATAGTTGCCCTTTCTAAGCATTACTTTAGCCAACTCATATTCTCTAACAAAATGTCTAACAAAATGTTCTCTATCCAGAATATATTTGAATTGTCCGCAACTCCCACATTTCCTAGTACCTGTAGTTTCTTTCCTCTTGTGGGGGAGGTTTGTTTCATATAGGTTCTTTAGGTTCCTACAAATTTGGGATCCATTTCCAGGGTACCTACAATATCAGAACTGTACCTTAACATAGTCAAACTCCTGATGATGATTTCCTTAATTTTGGGGGCAGCATACTTAAATTCCACTACCATGGACCTCTTAAAGTTAGTGTCTTCATTGTTTGAATTTTACTTGGGGTCCACAAATTCCGTACCTAGCAATGATTTGTATTTTGTGCCCCATCCACTAAGAACTTACTCAGCAGCTGTTGTCACTAAATCTCTGGGGTATAGTCTGTCAATAAAAAGGTTAGAGATAAAGGCAATCTCTTGTGTTAAGTCATCCAGATGTCATTCTTGCAGCTCAAACACACTGCCCTTTCACCAGACTCTTCTTTTAGCTAAATGGATCGACACTGGTGAAGGGCAGGTGTGAGCCGTAGATTTCTGATGTATTTTTGATGTAAAGGTACCTTCACAAATTTCAATGTGTGTGTGTCAAAAGTAATTGTTGCCTGTATGTAAATTAAAAAAAAAAAAAAAAAAAAAAAAAAAAGAGGTGATGTTATTTAAATAAATGAATAAAATTGCAAATTACATTGTCAGGGCCATGCCAGAGGATAAATATATCATCCAGGAATCTTGGGTACAATTTCATAAAGGGACTAAACTTAGAATTATACACAAACTTTCTCCCACCCTACAAGAACTAGGCTGGCAAAGATCATAGTGCATGGTACATCCGTTACAACCCCTGCTTTGTCTGAATGCTACTCCTTCATAGAAAATAAAATTGCTTTCCAAAACTACTTTGGTTAGTTTCAACAATAAATTGATGATGTAACCTTTAATTTGATGGAAGCTAAAAATGCTATTGTAAAACAAGTCCAAGCCCTCTTTCACTGGAATAGAGGTAAAAAGATCCACAATGTCAACTGTTAAAAAGCTAGTAACTCCTGTAACTAAATCCAGGGCAAGTATACCCCAAAAAGTCCCAGGAGTCTTGTAATGCATGTGTTTTTTGAATGTTTAATGAATTTTAGGGACTGGTCAAGAAATATAGCTATGTGGTGAATTTCAGACCCTCTAGAAGCAACAATTTGTCTAAAAGGAGGGTGACAATATTCTTGTGGATGTTTGGAATCCCCAAATTTTGAGGGTACTCTAGATTTTTCTACCTTCAAAAAGTTGAGGTTTTGGGGAGAAATTCTCTCCCTTTAATGAATTTTCTAAGAATAAATCTATTTTGTAGTATATGATATTTATTTCTTAAATCTATCTTATTTGTCTTTTCGGCTTTTCCTGGTTAGGGGTTGCCACGGCGGAACTCCGGTCCGCTAATGATTGACAGTAGATTTTTATGGTGCCGAGTTGCCAGCCCGAAGCCCAACCTTCAGCGAAGGCACGCCCATTCACGCATGTCTTTTGGAGGCCACTCGACCGCGGAGAGGACATGCAGACTCCACACAGAAGGCACTCCAGTCGAGAATCGAACAGGAGAACCTCTTGCTGTGAGGCAACAATGCTACCACTGTACCACTGCGGCTAACCTTAAATCTATCTTGTAGTATATATTTATTTCTTTTCTAGAAACAATAGTATATGAATTGTTGTCATGAAGAATGTTGAACATAACAAAGTAGTCAATTGCATCAAATAAAATAGTTCCCCACCTTTGTCAGGTTTCATAATCCTGATATTTAAAGTTCAGAGTTAAGTTAGTTAGTCACCTACTCACTCAAAGTCATATTGAAGAATTTGTGGATGGTTTTATCCATATGTAGCTTGTATAAATCAGCCATACAATCTGACTCATAAATCTGCACGGTGTGGTGTAATGGGGGGGGGGGGTTTGAAAAGGCTTTTTGTATGCAACTTCCGTATCCTTATCATATGTTCTCTCTCTTTCATTAAACAGGGCTACATTTAGCATCCTAATGAAGAGTTTTAATTCAATGAGGGTATCACAAATATTGAAGATACAAATTTCAAGCCCTTTTCAAAAATGGAAAAGTGTTCAGGGGTAATGGTGGCACTATTATAATTGTAAATGCTGTAACCGTCACGCCATCATCATGTACCACAATTAATAAGTCATTGTTTTTCTTTTTTGCCTTCACCCTTGGTTTTACCTTTTCTTTTACTACTTAAAAATCCAAATTAGGGTCAGTAGTTTCAACCTGCTCCTAGAACTAGCCAAGCGCTCAACAATTTTAGATTAAAACATTTGGATTTTATCATGGCTGTTTCCCTTTGTTCGTACTTTATATTATCCACATCGCTACAGGTCACTGTTTTATTGCTTTATGTGTTCTTTTTGTGATCTTGCTGATTTATCTGGAATATATCATACTGTCCAGGATCATAAGTGATAAAAACCTTTTTATTTCAGAATGTTTCTTAAACCCTGATTGAGAAACGTCATAATGATGTAGTATCTTTAAGGGAAGGCAAGTACCCACCTATTTTAATGAACAGCCTTAATGCCAAAGAAAACACAGGGTCCAAACAGTTGAAGCTTAAAATTTCCCCTCCCTATTAGCTCTGACATGGCTGCAATTCATTTATTTTGAACAGTAATTGGCATATTAACAGTAGCCTATCTAAAACAGTGGGAGACAAGCCACAATTTTGTTACAAAAGAACTAAATCTCAGTTTTATGAATTTGGAGAAAATGCTTATGTATCTTGAATGTCCAATCACCGAGTCATGTACAAATATGGCAGATGTAAGTTTTGTAATGAAATTTTGTGTTGTGAAGAGTTTTTCTTGTATACTGTAAATTCACTGAGGCATGCATAAATATGGCAGATGTAAGTTTTGTAATGAAATTTTGTGTTGTGAAGAGTTTTTCTTGTATACTGTAAATTCACTACTAAGATAACAGAGTTTTTAACTGCCAGTCTAAGTATGTAGTTTATTTAGGAGTTTGCAACTCCTGTCAAAGTTTTTATATAAAACAAACAGACTAGCTGAAAGTATACGAGAATATAAAGTAGCTATTAGAAACATCAATATTAAAAGTTTTAGCTAAACACAGTGTTTCATATAAAGATTTATCTGGTTTTAGATTTTTAGTATTAGAGTAAGTTTTTAGTATTAGAGTAAGTTATAGGTTTTATTGTTGACATGAATTCCTGCCTAGAAAACAAAGAACTTAGATGGCAGCCGTTTTTAAATACAAACACACTTCTCGGCTTAAATAATTGTTCTAATATTAAATGTGCATTAAAGTGGTGCCACTAAGGAAGTGATGTCATATGCTAATTTTACATTTGATTGGTGTTTCTTATTTATACTTGTAAGATTTTAGAATGTTATTTTCTGATGTTCTAGTGTAATAAAAAAGGAACGAAAGCGCTCATCTATTGTGGCTGGCGAGTTGACTCAACCTTCTACCATGTTAGTTCTTTAGTTTAATTTTATATATATATATATATATATATATATATATATATATATATAAATAAATATATATATCACACACACACACACACACACACACACACACACACACACACACACACACAATGTAGACACAGACACAAAAAAAACTCTTGCAGGCTAAGTCCTATGAGTTGATGAGAAGTTAATAAGACACGGCAGAGTGCTAATCGGGCAAAGAGATCTTAAAGCCCACTTGAAGGGACTTGTTTTGCCAATATTGTGGCATAAGAAAGGTTGAGTACAGATTAGTTTCAAATGCATGGCTAAGGACATGATTTAGGAAACCCAGTGTTCATTTTCATAGCAGCTAATGAAATACGGTAGACTACAACACAGGTTAAACGACTATATGGCAATGGGCAAAATACTCTCATTCAGTCAGCATTTACACCGATGCAGTACTTTCTTTACAAAAAAGTATCACATGCAGGAACTGAATGGAGCAACTGGTTTGTAAAGAATCTGCATGTCCTCCCAGTGTCTGTGTGGGTTTTTAGTGGGTGCTCAGGTTTCATCCCACAACCTAAAAACAAGGTTCAGGTGAACTTTATATCTTTCATCTTGCCTGTTTGTGTGTGTTTGAGAGTATGTGTGTGTGCATTTGCACACCCACCACTTTCATTGTACATCTGTTGCTATGGACTGGCATCCCATCTAGGACTAATGCTCTGCCTTAGTTATGATGAACACCTGGATAAATTCATGCTACTTTAAAATGGATAAAACTGGTGTTAAGGCTTCACCTTTAAGACATATTAGCACTGCTCCCTTGGGTTATGACAATATCTGCCACATCCAGACATGGTAAGCTATATGGTTGACAAGCATGCAGCTGTGATCACAGGCGTCCCACGACTCTACAGCTCTGTTCTCTGAGCTCAGTGCCTTGCATTGTTACCTTACTAACAGAAAGCAATATTGGTTTACACTAACTCAGGATCACACACACACACACACACACACACACACACACACACACACACACACACACACACACACACACACAGCTTCTACAGTATTATACTGTCACTAGCCAGAGCAGTCTGCTATTCCAGGTCCACAACTACTGAGCACTTAACATAAGCCAACTGTGTGACTTTATCCTTTAAAGTGAGATGATTTTACTAGGACTGCCACAAACCAGATACCAAAAGTTACACTTCACCGGGTATATGCAGTTACAAGTACACAAAGTATAAAAAGCATGTGGCTGGCTGGTTAGTAATTTAAGTAGACAGAAAATACACATCCTTGCACAGTGAAATTCAAATAAATATTGAACAGACTTGTGTGTGGAGTCTGCATGTTCACCCGTGGTTGAGTGGCCTCCGAAAGACATGCGTGAATGGGAGTGCCTTCGCTGAAGGCTGGGCGTCGGGCTGGCAACTTGGCACCATAAAATCTACTGCCAGTTATTAGCGGACCGGAGTTCCGCTGTGGCGACCCCAAACCGGGAAAAGCTGAAAAGACAAACAACATTGAACAGAAAAGACCTGCTATAAATTAAATGGACTTGCACCTGACTACCCAACAGATGACTAAACTTCTAAATTTTTCAATACAAGAAGAAACAGCAAGGCAAAATTGTCACCAGGAAGCAAGCATCTCTCCCACTCTCACTATGTCTACATTAGAGATTCTTCACCTATCATTTACTGATCCCAGTTGCTGCAGTCTTAGGTCCAACAGATAAGAGCTGCAGTTGTGGATTCCAGCACCCCACTGTGAATGTGCAATCCTTCAATGACAGCTTATGAAATATCATTTTTAAGGTAGCAATGAGTTATTATGTAGCAACCTAGTAACTTATGGCAATCATAACTCCTTCACATCTAGTCATCTTGGCATGCCACACCTCCAGCAGTCTACACACACTGATTTCTGAGCATTTTGTAATAAAAAAAAAGTTAACAGAACAATGACAAAGTCAGTGCATTTTACTTTAATACACCACACAGAAGATTTCAAAATTATATTCTTAATTTTCACAAACAGCTTTTCATATCTTGAAACTACACATCCTAGACATATAGTTTCAGCAGTGCTTTTGTTTAGAATACTCGTTTTATATCATTAGCAAGAAATTTCAGAGTGATTGCTGATTGAAACAGTTGCAGAAGTAAGGAAATGTATGTGCATTTACATAGTTAACAGTATAAACAACATTTTGCATCCCTCACATTGTACAAACGATAGTGCAATGGCAATTTTCTCCATCATTTAAGATGCAATTTTTTTGTTACCCACTGACATTTCACACTATTCTCTCATTAATATGTAACCTACTCACAGTTACACAATATGAATGCAAATATGAACAAGTTGATACACAGTAAGCAATTTCTCCCCTACAGTGCATAATAGATTAACAGTGTTTAGTTTCTTGCACCTTGCCTTTTCATAGGCTGCCTATTAATTGGAAAGCTGCTAGTTATGGAATATGGGCTCCAAAATTGACAAGATGCAATAAAGAACTATGGGTGTTAAAATAAGATATACAAAAAGGCACTAAAGGGACAGTGAGTTAAAGGAAAAGACAGTTTCTAAGCTGTTGACTTGATATGTGCCCTACAAGTTGACACCCAGGGTAGTCACCCTTTCTACCCTGCCCAGAGCACATAAATGAAGGAAGTTTATATGACATTCAGGCAAATGAAGGAAGTTTAAATGACATTCAGTCTTCAGTTTAAAAAAATGTGTATGTGTGTGTACTTGTTGATAATTTAGAGAGGTGACATGGAATAAATCAGCACTGGTGCTTATTCATCTATCCTTTTCTTTTGGCAAGTTTCCAGTTTCTCACTAGATTTAACTATTCTGTCTCTTCACTTTCTGTTAGGTCAGTTCTTACCTCAACCATGTGGCTATCTTTATCTAGAAGATTATAACTATTTTGATAAGATTGTAGCAGTTTATGAAGTAATGGTCCTAGAGTAGTGCGCGTGTGCCCACTCATGAATGTGTGTGCGTTTGTGAGGGAAAACAGTGCCACTCGTAGCATCTCTGCTACATCTCAACTATAAAGTGAGAACATCTGCACAAAACTGAAGAGCGTTTTTATCAAACTGGCTATGAAAAAACTTAAATGAATATTTATACTGGAATAGTCTATTGTGATGTTTCTGTCTTCTGGGTGTAACAACTAGGGATGAAGTGCAACAGTACTTAAAGTTCAAAATCCGGAGAGAGAACACACTCACAAAAATGAAATAAATCATATTTAAAACTATGAATAATATATGCTGGGTGATTAATCAGTCTGGAAAAGCAGATGTTTATAAACCACACAAAACACCACACCCCTCCTGTAGCAATACACAAACACTGGTAATCTTTAGCATTCTGAAAAGCTTTATGAACAAACAGAAGGTTGTGTTTGGGGTAGGGTGCAATTTCATTAAACAATGAGGTCATAGCATATACATCATTTGTTATTTTAGTCTTTTTATAGTGAACCAGACCCAAACATTATTACAGCTTTTTACATATGTTTTACAAGAACAATGTTATTGTTTGACATATAAATAATGGATTGACAATGTTTAACTAATATAATATGCTATCATCTATTTGTGCTAGGCATTACATGTTGGCATTGTTGATATATGCCACATGCTTTCTGTATTGTATTTTTTATCTTTATTAGTAATGATCTACTTGCTAGTAACAATGTATTCAGGAAAACAATGCAACAGGTCTTTCATCTAGTCCTCTCTGTGTGTCTCATTGAACACAATTATGTTGCTGACTTAAGCTGTAGAAACCAACACGCTTAAAGTGATCTTCCGCTAGGGTGAGGATAAACACACAAGACTATGTATTTTTATTCACCTGACTGACAAATGTAAGTTTGGACATATAGTTAACTTTACAAGTCAGTTGCTTATCCTGTATTGCATTTAGATCAATTTTGTGGCATATACAGTGATCACCCTGGAGTCTGCAACAAATTTAAAGAGCAAAACGTCATTAATGTAAACATTTTATCATGCTGGCAACTTCAACAAAATGGTAGGTAACTGGCTACAGACCAGTCTTAAAACTGCAGTGGCTGCCAAATGTACTTGTGATATCACTACTCATAACACTCAGGATCAGGCACAGATGTACCAGTAACTAGGATGCACTTTCAAAGCAACTGCACATAATTTTTCCCTTGTTTACTTTAAAAAACAATGATAAAAATGTTATTATAGGTTTACCTTACAGCATGCTAAAATTACCAGCACAGATCACGTCATATACAATGTTCAGATGTTTTCAAAGCAGCTTACACACTAAACATATTGGAATTCTGCACCAAGTCACAATTTCCAGCTGCCATGACAGTTTTGATTACACATGAAATGTTGAAAATTATTTTGTATTCTTATCAATTTTCTTAGAAGAAATCAAATTTTGGCATTTTCATCTACTCTACCAGTACTTCTCACAATCTTAGCAGCAAAAATCTTAGCAGCAAAATATTTTGACAATCAAATTCAAGCAACCACCTGATTTCAAAATGTATTATTTTATAAGCCTGTGTCGGTGCTAATACTTAATAATGTCTGGAACGTTACAAATTCAGACTTCTCATTGCTGGAACATTGCTATTATGTCTAGGAAGGACTGCTTTATACAGCTGAATTTATCACAAGCAATTTGCTCTGCACTACAATTCAACAATCATTTCAGTCAGGAAAAAAGTTAGACTGAATCAGCCTCTTCAAAAATGAGAAGATTACCACAACCCTTTAAAAATACGAGCACTCTGCCTACCAGCACGATATAATATTATTTCAACATCCATATTCGCTATGAAACTAAATTAAAGCACAGAAAAACTATTTAAAAACTAAACATGCAAGAGTTAGCAGCTGAAGGTAAATAATGGACCGGGCAGGGACGTTGTGTGGTCTGATACATGTTCATTGGACGGATATAGGAAAATTGATGAGGACTCTCCACTTTGAGAAAAAACCCTCCTCCCTGTACCTCCATCATTAACAATATCAGAAGAGGTTTCTGTTAGAAGCACCAAAGAATTAATGGAGAAATATTTGAAATGATTCTCTGAAAAGGTGACTTCCCCAAACAGTGGATATGTAAAGTTCCAAGTTTGATCATCGTAGACTAATTCCAAGATAATTTTGATGAAGTGGGACATCAGATGCCTTGATAACTCCTCAGAAAATAGATTCTACACAGTATTACTGGAGCATGTTTACATTACAAATGCACAGTGAAAAATCGAAAGAAGGATGCGGCATTACCAGTTAATAAGTATAACAGAAGCAACTTCCCAATTTCTACAACTGATTTCTCTTTTGAAGTATCCCAGTATTGTTCCTTGCTGCTTCCTTGTGTTGGTTGTTTACATTAAAATCATCTCGTTTGACTATAAAGATCCTTTGCCACTTTAGATTTTGCTATGGCTTATTGTCCAGTTGCACCACCCCCTCCCCAAGCTTTTGTTTCACTTTTCTACAATGTCACCTATAAAAATATTGAAAGAAAGCCTAGGACTGAATATGGCAGTATTCTGCTGGTAGCCTGCCCTTCATCTACACTGATTACATTTACTGACACTTACCATGTCCTGTGGTCCAACCAGTTTTGCCCTCATGCTAACCCTGATCACCAAAACTAAGGCTGCACAAAGTGGGTTAGAGTCTATGCAGCCTCAGTCCACAGCCCCTCTCTTATGATATTTCTTAAGAAATCTTGACAGACAGTTGTAGCCAGGGGAAAGTAAGGTCTAGGCTCAGTCATTATGGCCCTGCTGTATATTTTGTAACCTAACTGAATACAATTAGGGAATTCATTTTGATATGCTTGCAATACAACAGATTATGTACACACAACTTGAAATAAATACTGGGAGATTAATGGCTTCATTCAAACTTCTCTTTTGTGACTTTTGGCATAAAATGACAAATGTTCTCATGGACACTGTCTATTTTACAATAAATGCACAGGTAAAGCATGCAGTTCAAAATTGTCCTGGCAGTAAGTAACAGCCACTAAGAAGAGAGTCTTCCAAGAAACAAAGTTGAGGTTGCTATTGGCAGTTGGCTTAAATATTCGGCAAGGTTTAAATTCCTCAGTGCAAAGTAGAGGACCCATGAAGGAGCTGGATCTTTAAATGGCAGAAAAAGGTGCATTGGAAGGATATTTTGCAGACTTTTAAATATGCAAGAGGATTTGTTTCTTGGTGGAAGTTTAAAATGGCTGTAAAATGTACTTTGAGGAGGAAGTAACCTGGACCATGGTAACAGAGCAGTGAAAAGCTCTAAATATTTGTACATAGCTAACTTCATATGGAAAAAATGAGCCCTTTACTTTTGCATGTTTTCCTGTTCTTGACTCTCTGAGCAGAATCAAGTAGATGGACCACTCTTTCGGAGTATGAAGGTACCAAGAAAACAACCATAACTGGAGAAGGCATACAGCTTTCTCCAGCTCCAGGAATTTCCTTCCATCTTTCAGTGAACAAAGCCTGAAAATTAATGTGAACGTCTGCTTTGTTGGGGGGTATATGGGTCCCACACTTGCATTTCTTCACTTTAGACTCATTGGAGTCTCTCCTTTTGCCCATTTTGCTTGGAAAATGGCAATGAAACTACCTACCTAAATAAATAACCTCCTACATCAGACTCAGGCTATGATGTGGTAAATGTATTAATGCTAGTCAGTGTATGACTAATGGCTTCAACAAATAATGCTAAATTACTAGACCAGTACGCCTCCCTATTGAAATGATGGCATTCAAAATGCAGCATGCCAATAACCCAAAAAAAGTCCAAAAACATGGGAAACCAGCAAGCCTCAAAAATCACCCAAACTTCTTTTTGCAGGGAGCAAACCTCCCAGCACCTCCACATAGGGGGAGCCCCCTGCCCCCACCTTTTGAGGGCAAGCCCTCCATACCCCCCAACTTATATATACCAAGTCCAAGATTCCAAACCTCGGAAAAAAGGGAATATTCTCAGAAATGGCATCTTGGACTTAGTATATGCAAATCTAGTCTTTCGGCCATTCAGTCTCCATATTTCATGACTCGCTCTATTGGGTTCTGACATTTCAAATGGCTCAGGACATTTTCCCTAAAAACAAGTACCAGAAGAGAAGAAAATGGTGCCTAGCAAGAAAGAGGAGTAGCTGGATATAACTTGTTACACACAGTAAAGAAAAGAAAAGGTCAAACTTGGAGAGAAGAAACAAAACACAAATAGTAAAAGGTTGCCAGGGAAGAAAACTGTTGAAATGCATATAACACTGCAACTGAATAGTGACACCCTGGGGCCTCTCCCTAAAGCAAGGCAACTTCTAGCTGCTGAAGAGCTATGGAGGAGGCTCATTCCTCACCGAGAAATATGGGTAACAGGAAGGCCTGGATGGCCTGGGAAAGTTTTCACTGCCAGACTAAGTATTGCTGGTCTTAATCCTGTATGTGATAAAAATCCAGGATCTGCTGTTACACAGAATATAAGAAGCACATAGCACAGCCTTTTACTACTGTTCAAACATTTCAGTGACAGTGCTGAAGAAAGTTTCACAAGTTTGCTAGGAATAAATCACATCTTGATTTGAAAATCAAAGCCAAAGAAACAAACCCTGCACACAACTGCAGTAACAAAATCATCATACACTAAAAAATATATTTTTAGCTCAGATGTCACAGTAACTAGGAAAAAAGTGAAAAGGGAGGAGGGAAATGACATTTCCCTCTTTTCAGTGTCTTGCAACCAAAACACAGCAAGAAAAGTTCTTGTATCCCAAAACCTCACCAATGAGAATATACAATCCTCGGAGTCATTTGTGAGCTAATAAAAGGCCAAATGATAAACCACACCGTTTTCCAGTTTCTTGCATGATTGCTATATTTACTGAAAGAAACAAAGGCAAATGCGGAGTTTGGTTACTAAGAAAACAACAAATATGACTCAGTAATTCATATTTAAAAATAGAATTTAAAAATGGAAGATTCATGGTTCATTCCAAAGTCTGTCAACTTTGCTTAGGTTACATACATACTGCAATAATCAATCAATTCCACTTAAATCTTTGGAAGATTTCTACTTTCCCTAACCTAGACAATCATAACCAGCATGAATTACCTGGCAAATAAAGTTGTTTTCCCAGGGATCATAATATATACATATATATATATATATATATATATATATATATATGTGTGTGTGTGTTCATGTTAAATGATTGAACAACTAAAACATTGATAGTCAGTTCATAGAGATGAAAGCATAAAACATAGTCAGTTCATAGAGATGAAAGCATAAAACATTTTAATCATTGAAAGCTGACTGAGTCGAATCTCAATGCATCGATGATTAAAATGTTCAACACTTTTGTTTTGATGAACCAATGTTCGATGTTTTAGTCATTTCAATCATTTAACGCAGAAGCATATACATACATACATGGATACTACAATATGATTGCACAGCTATACTATAACTCTGTTGCACCCAAATATATATGATGGTCTGGGGCAATTTCTGCTCAAAAGTACTTTATTAATGCATGGACTTCCGTTAATGGCATGGACAGAGTAGGACTCCTCTCTTGCCACTCCCTCCGATAAAAAATAAAACAAAACAAGAGATAGAAAATAGCATCAATATATAATATTATGTACTTGAAAATAAGTGTCTAGCTCAGCTATTCACAATGTGATACAAAAAGTGAGGGAGTGAATTTGAAGAGTAAAAATGTGAAAAAGCAGAGCATAAGAAAGAAGCTACGAGACAAGATACAGACAGAAGAATGGCTAGTCCATCAGAACCAAAAGGAAACAAATAACTACGAAGAGACTGACATGGAAGGACACATTCATAGAAATAAAGACAAACACTAAGCTACAGGACAACATGAGGGACACACAAACATATCTGAGCTAGACAATGAGCATAGGACACATTCATAGAAATAAAGACACACACTAAGCTACAGGACAACATGAGGGACACACAATCATATCGGAGCTAGACAATGAGCATAGGACACATTCAGAGAAATAAAGACACACACTAAGCTACAGGACAACATGAGGGACACACAAACATATCTGAGCTAGACAAGGAGCATAGGACACATTCATAGAAATAAAGACACACACTAAGCTACAGGACAACATGAGGGACACACAAACATATCTGAGCAAGACAAGGAGCATAGGACACATTCATAGAAATAAAGACACACACTAAGCTACAGGACAACATGAGGGACACACAAACATATCGGAGCTAGGCAATGAGCATACTGATCTTTGTACAAGCTCTTTCAGGACAGCAATAAACAAACTTAAAGCTAGTCTCTTCGCTAAAGAAGCAAAGCTGGAGCTGGTGAAGGTCTTACTGGTGAACCGTAAAGACCATGCTTGCAGAAAGAATACCAAACTTTCCAGGTACAAGATCCGGAAAGCAAAGACTGCAAGTGGTAAAGGGGTTTAATGGATTCTTAGTCTTAGGAAAAAATAAAAGCAAAACGAGAAATAAGTGAGAGCCTACTGTTTTGCTGTGTGGGACCGTGGACTACAAGAACATGTCATAGGGTAAGAAGAGTGGATCTCAATGGTTGTCATGTCTGTAGACAGTATAGAGGAAGGAGGGGATTGTACAAGGAGGAAAAAATCTGGGGAAGCTACATGCTGATGGGGTAAGGGTACTTAAACACTTACATAATAATGACAGGGAAGCTGTGTAGTCAGCATTTAAAAAGGAATTTGTTATAGAAAGATGCTATTGCAGAGCTGGGGGGGGGGGTCAAGCAGGGGTTGTTTAAAATGCACAGCTGCTGCACCCCAGTGGGACAGGGAAGGAAGAAGGTTTAGTGCCCCTAGATGCTGAAAGGTGGGAAGTGGACAGTCTGTGGTTAAATTTGGGGCAAATGAGACCTCACCCGTACAGCATTTTAGTGTGTTTGGAGAGAGCGTTTTTTTTTTCCAATGACCATCAAGTTGTCAGTGTTTAAAGATATGGTATTTTCAGATAAAAGACCTACAAGTTAGCAAAAAGACAGTGATACTAAGCACTATATGTCCAGAATTAAAAGAGTTTGTAGTGTGACAGGAAGATAGATTATGGCTTGCCGATGGGGGGTATAGAAGGGTACAGCTGGGGCTACAAAAATAAGTGGGGATTAAAGGAATGTCAAAGAACAGTGGAGCTGGGGAAAAAGAATGTTTAGAGTAACATCTAAGGAATTATACTTACTTGCATGGAAAGTTAATGGTCTCACAAATCCTGTCAAAAGGGAAAGGAATCTCAATGTATTAAAAATACGGGGCTAGTTTGGTAGCTTTACAGGAGACTCCTTTGGGAGCAGAAGATCAAGAGCATCAAAAAAGCTAGACAGAAAGCAATTCCAAATTATAGCGATGTCTAGTTACCAAGCAGCATGAAGGAGGAGGGGAATTATAGTGCTGGCAGATAAAAAGGTGTGCTTACAGGAGAAGGAGGAATCTCACCGATGCAGATGGCTGCACAGTGGGATAAGAAAGGCAAGATGGCCAGAAATCTTATTACAGCGGCAACAATATACATATCACCTTGGGCAAAACTTGTCTGAGTGAGGGCAAAACTCTTGGAAATTATTCAGTTTCATGAGGGAGCACTGCTTCTTGCAAATGACTGGAACCTGGTTTGCTGCAAGACAGATGTGGCTGGAGACAGACATCCTCAACACTTGTTAAAATCAGAAAAGTCTAACATCTCCTTAGTCTTCTGGTTTAATAGAAAATGGAGGATAAACAGGAGCCAGGAACAGTTGTTTTCACATATTATAGTCCGAAAAATGGCACTCTTGGTCCAGATTGGACAGAATATACATTACCAGAGAGCATAAACCGAAGGTCAGAGGATTCAAGACAGGGTCCCATTTTCTATTCAGACCATGACAGAGTAACTGTGAGGCTGTTCACGAGGCATCAAATAACAAACCACACACACACTAGAGGCTTCCAGAATATTGCCTGCAGAAACAAGAGTTCACAACAAGGACTAAAATACAATTGGACATGCAATGGGTGGGGGCTGAAGGAGACATCTGGTGATACCAGAGATAACGTAAAGAATAGTTTGGGGTCCATTTCATTGGGACATGCAAGACAGTTATGGGCAAGAGACAGAAAAGATTGGTGGATAAAATATGGATATTGCAGCTTAGTTAGGAGGGTAGGTCTGCAGACGAAGAGGAGGAGTAGATAATGCACCCCTAAGTTCTAAGACAGGAAATATACAATTTTAGCTACCTGAAGGTGTCCAGGGTGTTAGTAGCAAAGTTAAGGCAGCAAAAGATGGAAAAAGCAATAATGGGTATAAGAGCCTGTAAGGAAAGGGGTGCTGTTAGAAGATGAAGGGGAAATACTACAGGTATCTGCACAGTATTACTGGATGCTATATCAGGGAGGAAGCAACAGAGGCAAGGCATAAAGTCATTAAAGGGTTCTTACATGGGATAATCTGCCAAAAAGGTATCAGTGACACAGAGGTCACAGATAATGAATACCATAATGGAACAGGAAGTTAGGGAAGCTGCTGGGGTACAGAAGAAGGGAATAGTGACAGTACACCCAAAAGAAGGTAGGGAAAGGAAAGAAATGCTGTGATAGTGTCCCATGATACTTAGTCATGATTATAAAATCTTTATGGCTATTCCGACTGAAAGACTAGTGAAAGTCTTACTGCGTATAGCAGACAGGGGTCAATGTGCTTCATAAAAATTGGGGCATCCTTTACAACATTATCAAGACACTAATAGTAATATCAGACCCCAGTGAGATAGGGAAGGAAGAAGCTTTATTGTCCCTAGATGCTGAAAAGGTGCTTGAAAGGGTAGACTGGTTATATCGTTTTACCGTTTTGCAGAAGATGGAGTTTACCGTTTTGCAGAAGATGGAGTTCACTCATGTTAAAGTAAAAACAATAAGAAAAGTGTCAGAAAAATTTACACTCAAAAAAAGAGGAATGAGGCAGGACTGCCTAGTCTCCCCATAGCTGTTTGCACTTCATTGTTTATAGAACCCTTAGCATCTCTAGTTCAGCAGTCATCAATATAGGGTTATGTCTGGAGATTTCTAGAGTCAATGCTCAATCTTTACAAAGATGATGTCATTTTGAATTTACAGAAGCAGAGTGAGGATACATCATGAATACTAGAGGATTTTGGTTTGATCTTAGGGTATGGAAAATACACTGAAAAATCACAGGCTTTAGGAATTAATATGACTAATAGGCTCAGTTAGCAAAGGCACATGTCTCTGCTGTGTTATGGGTATTAAATAAAGTACTTGGGCATTTGGTTGGGTATTGACAAGTTCAAGCTTGGCTGACTGTGTCTCTTCCATTAAAAAGTAGAAACAGCTGGGTAGAGTTTACTCCCAAGGGTGTACGACTGCACTGGCAGCTGGTGCCACATGTTCATTAGAGGCATCTAGAAAGCATGGCCCAGACAAATAGTAAACTGGGAAAGATAAAAGGATGAATTATGGATGTCCATTGGTTTGTAAAGAAAAAGTATAAGTAGGATGGGAAAAAAACTTGTATTACCATGGGAGGCAGAAAGATTGGGAGCCCCAAACGTGACTAAATATTAAAGGCAATGCAGCCGGCACTCTTCGCAATATACAGCACATTACAATACACAGCAAAGTGGAAGCTAATGCTAATGGTAAACAATAGGTTGGTCAATCAGAGCAGATACTTAGACCTCCAGTGCTAGACACTCTTTGTGAAGGGATCAGGAGGATATTCTACTCAAGGATGTTGAAGAGATGGAGGGAGGACATTCTACCTTCGTGATGCAGAATGAAAAATGGAAGGACTGATAAGATGATAAAAAAAAATGGGGAAGTCTTCATACAGATGTTAAAAACTGGGATCAGCTGGTGAAGGCAGGTGCCCTCCTTACATGGCGGAATTTAAAAAAGACAAGATCGGGCTCTCAGGCAGGAGTCTGTCTGAATTTCATTGCTTTAGGGAAAGAGATGCATTATAAGGTGTGTTTTCACAGAGTTAAAGAGAAGGCCTGGAATAAAATAATGTGGCTATTAGAGCTGAAGAGAGACAGAAAGTTAGAGAAAGGGATAAGCTTAGGGATGATCTCTTTAAGCTTTGTAATCTCCTGGCAGAACTGCAAGATAGGGAGAATGGCCTTAAAAGGAGTTGAAGGGTGTTATTAGGAAATATGGTAGCACAGCAGCACTGACAGCGGGTACAATGATGAGCAGATGAAGTGATTTAGGAGATTTGTTTGGAAGTATTTTTATACACCAGAAAGTTTGTTATGGATGTTTCCAACAGTTGAACTTGTTGTAGATGTAACACAGGGAAGTTGGAGACACATTTTCTAGATATGTTACTCCCCAAGACAATGGATGGCAGACTTGGAAAAGTTAATAGATTTCAGCAGAGGGGCTATTCAGTTAAAGAAAAAAGGCTGCTGCTAGGAATGAATTCATGAGAATGAGACAGTGGTAAGCATTGAAATTAATAGAGATAGTATGGCCAAGAAGTCAATAACTAGGAAACTGAACAGGAGTGACAGTCCAGCATCTGAGGAACTAAAGGTCAGACAGGGATCTGAGAGTGAATGAGGACAGAATCCCATAACAGCAAAAGCAGAACTACTTTACCTAGGAATGGTCTCCAAGGGTAAGATTTATGGGCCGAATGGAAGGATTGTTTAAAGCAGTAAAAAGGACAAGGAAGGGTCATCGAAAGACTAATAAAGTGACGAGACATTTGGTAATTTGTGAAATAGTGTATGAAGTTTAAAAACAAGCACCACACTGTTGGATTGAAAGGAGAAACACTATGCAAAAATAGGGCAAACCATATAGAACCTGAATGTTAAAACCAAGTGGTTGGAAAACAGAAGTAAAGGTTAAAGTGCTGTTGATATCACTTATGGAGTACAACGTCTGGAGTGAAGCAACTAGATTCTATTCAGCTGATCCTTCTATATCCTATCATTGCAGCACCTAGGTCATGATGCGAACATCTGCCCAACAGTTACAGAATGCCTTTGAACAAGCTTACTGCCCTATGAGAAAATGCAACTTAAAATAAATATTAAGACCACTGGCAAATGATCGTTACAGATTTGTGTCAATTTAACAAAGGCAATTTTGGCAAAAGTGAAACAATAAAAAAAAAAAAGTTCACCCATTTCACCAGTCATCAAATAAACCCTTTTTTGCAGGGAGACAAGCCCCCCCTGCAACTCCATGACTCCCCACATTCTTGAACTTATATATATAAATGCCAAGACTGCAAACCAGTAGAGAAAGAGGCAAACTCTACTGAAGAAAGTGGTTTCTACAAATGTACTTTGATCATTTTACTTAATCTTCCTCAAACTGACAGGAACCCAATCATTGGTCCATCACTACACATTTGTTTTATACACAAGAAATCTACACTCCAGGCCACTACTGGGCAATAATACAATAAAAATATTCCCAGACAAAGCACCTAAATATACAGCAATGCCAGGCGCAAATATCTGACCTAGTAAGTACTTACCAAATTGACACCTAAATATACAGCAATGCCAGGCGCAAATATCTGACCTAATAAGTACTTACCAACTTGACAGCAAATGTCCTGTGACCGATTTAGAATATGTACTGCAAAGTGAAAGAAGGCAGCCAAAGTAAATGGCTGGAAATAATACCTAACCTAAATCTGCAAAAGCTCCCTACTAAATGAATGCTCCATAATTTGTGCTGCCGCATCTTTTCTGCTAGTTAACTACTGAGAAGGCAAATCCAAATTGTATAAGCATTCTCTGAACATCAGCATAAAATCTCAAACTGCAGCAAATCACTGCCTTCTTTGACAAGAATGTGACTTGATTTTAATAAGGTCTCAGAAACTAGTGTGTCTTTCAAAAGCCTTTGTGAAATAAAGGCAGCTTCTAAGAAAGTCTGATTACAAAATACAAAGCTGCATGTTTGGCATATAAACATGCAAAAAGCCGAGACAAGGGATCTCTGACTTCTAATTTTTGTATTTCAAAGCTATGTTGCAAACAGCAAAATGTCACTTCTCAGTAATCCTTGCTGTACATTATTCTAATATCAATTCTCCCATTTGGCTGTGGCTTTTGTTTTTTCATAGCATGCTGCACATTAGGGATTTACTAGAAAACAGGTTATGCAGCTGTTTATGAAAGGCCAGCAGAAAAAAAAAAGGTGTGCTGTAAAAGCTCAGTGAAAGAATGGCTGCCAACAGGAGCATCTGCTCTCTGCATATGCTTTTGCTCTGCATGGTTTAACAGCCTAACCTACACACACAATCATGAATTGTAGCACTACTTATCTGTTACAAGGAAGATAAATAATTTTTCCTAATGTTTTAAGGGTGTTGTTTAGTATATCAGCTTACAACCAAAGGAAATGCACACATAAGATCAAGGTACAGAGCATAGATTGTACATATTTTTTCACTTCTCAGTGTTGACACAGCTCTATAATTTTAAGTGTTGCAATGTCATTGCTGTACACGTTTCTATCCTCTAATGCTGTACTTAACTGTATCTTCTAATGTGTTTCACTGCAGAACTTGATAAACTTCAATAGAAATTGCCCACAGTGCAACCCTCTGCTCCAAGCTTGCCAAATACACATATCCACATTCAGGGAAACTTTTTTTTAATCATCTCTCTTTATTCTTCATTTACTTTCAAGGGACAAGCCTCCTGCAGTCCTATGTGGAGGACACTGCCTCTCCCCAACCTCTTTAGTTATATGTACTAACCCTACAGTTCTGCAAGCAATGAAGGAAAGGAAGAGAGAAAACACAAACCCCTCCCCAAAAAAAAGGTAAAAGCATTCTGGGAACTGATATTTTTAGTCTGGGACTATGATAAAATGTGGCTGCGACTTCTTTGCATTTAGACAGGCTACCAGGCTAGTTACTACCCCTGACATTAAGGTTTTTAAAATTATGGAAATAACTGATAACATGGGATGTTTCAATATGATGAATTGTTTACTGAATGGTTGTGTAACAGCTGTAGTTTGACTTCAGAAGGAAGAAAAGTCTCAGTTGACATATGTAAATTAAGACTAATACTTGTCCCACAATCAAATTGGGTCTAGGCCACAAGGTGACTTTCCCTGTGCTAATGTGGGTTTACTGTGGACGTGTGCACAATAAACCACAGAACTTAAAATATTAAGACTAATCACATGCAATTATGTCTGAATTGTATGTCATTATGCTCCTGCAGTGAGATTCATGTACGGTAAACATTGAGAAGCTGGAAACAAAGGTTAGCTGTACAGCCAAGTGACATCAATTGTAAAAGGGAGAGGAGTACATTGTACAAACATAAAAGGTCAATATTGCAGTGACCCAGTTTATTTGTATAAACAATCTATACTATACAAATACACTTACAGTAAGTGACGAACATGACTCGTTTGTATAAGAAAGATAAGTAGTGGATTATACATCAAATGATAACCACCATGAAAAACTTCTCCAAAGCTAACTTTGAGCTCCTAAAAACAGAGGTGGCAAACTTCACAGCACCCATGCAAATGGAGAATAGTTGCATGACCGCTGAGTCGTACAGCAGTGCACTGTATGAACACGTACACAAACGCAAGGATCTTGCCATACCCAATAGAACCAAGACGCTCTCCTCCAAAAAAGGATGCCAATTTGGTGCTCCCCTCCCATAAACAAACTCTACAACAGAGGGAGGAAAGTGATGAGGAATAAGGTGAAATCCCAAGAATGGAAAAACTCCCTTAACATCCTCAGCAAAAAATTGAGATCCCTCATCAAATCCTCTAAAGCTAGCTATGAAAACAAAATTGCGACAGAAAGACAACTACAAGGCCTTCTATAGTTATGTAAAGAATCTCCACAGCAATACTCAGATTTGCGCTGAGTTACTGCACAATGGTACCTCCTATACCGAGCCAACAGATATTGCCAATATACTGGCCGAAGATTCAGTCCCAACTTTACCACACTCTCCCCCACCAAAGGACCAATCACAATACCAGTAGATTGCCAGGCACCCAGTATTACACAGGTTAAAACAGCACTGTCCAAGGCCAACAATACAGCTTCTATGGGACCTGACAATATCCCTGGATTTGTTCTACATGAACTACAGAGTGAACTGGCACCTCACCCGTGTACAGCCTCATCTCAGGCTTTGTCCCTACTGAATGGCGCACTGATACAGTCAGTCATCTCTCTCCATAAAGGAGGATCGACTACAGACCCTGGGAACTATCGCCCCATTAGCCTGGCGAGTCTGATATGCAAAGCTATGGAACGCATCATCATGGACCTAATAAACAAGGATATAGGGAATCTCCAAACTCTGGATCCCACACAGTTTGGTTTTGTGAAGGGCAGATCATGACTGCTCAACTTCTTTAAGTCAGTCACCAGAGCTGTGGATGAAGACAAGGTGGTCATACAGCCTACCTTGATCTGGTCAAAGCCTTTGATACCATTCCCCACTCAGAAATCATAGAAAAACTCACTAAGCTAGGAATTAACCCTTATATCAATAGGTGGGTTGCAAACTGGCTTACAGATAGAACCCACAGTGTGAAAGTAGCTGACTCCAAGTGAGACTGCTGACCAGTCACAAGTGGAGTCCGACAGAGTTCACTTCTGGCTCCTCTCCTGTTTGGTATCTAATTTTCTGAAGTCCAGGCCAGCACAAAGGGACTCTGGCTGACAACGTTTGCAGACGATTGCAAGTTGGGAGCTATTAACTCCCCAAGTGATATTGACATCCTACAGAAAGGCCTCACCAAGACCAACGACTGGTGTCAGAACCATGGCGTTAAGCTCAATGCCAAAAATGTGTCATCATCCCATTTGGGAAAAACCCGGTTCCCATGAATTACCACATTGATGGTAGTCCACTGATTACAGAAGGCGCTATAAGAGATCTGGGAACACAGGTTGACAGCAACCTCTCTTTTGACCACCACATTGCGACTGTGGTCAGAAAGTCCCTCTATGTGGCACATCTCATTAGTAAGGGTTTTGCATTCAGGAAGAAAGAGGTCAGTGTCTCCCTCTACTCTTCCCTCATTAGGCCAATCATTGAGTACAATGCCCATTTGGCATGTACCTCACTAGACACCTGCAACAACTGGAGAGGCCACAAAAGTACCTCACAAAGAGGATCCTAGGCAATAAACACTTGTCCTATATGGACAGACTCAAAAAACTCCAACTATTCTTCGTCTCATATCACCTACTTAGAGACGACCTCTGCTGGACTTACAAAACCATGTCTGACACAGCTCTGTTAGAATGGCTACATCTAAAGAAATCCCAATCCCTCCAGACTACACACTCCAGAGACCTCAGCCTCATTAACATAATCACAGAACAAGATGGAGGGACAGGTTCATAACCCAGAGACTGCCCATGATATGGAATAGACTTCCCATACATGTCAAGCAGAGCACCTCGTTGACCCTCTTCAAAAGAAATCTTGATGAGTGGATGGGAAATAGAAAATTTACCCTGGGGAACACTCCAGTGACTCTACTCAGAGGCACAGGGAACTAAGGTCAGGTGGCATGATGCCAGGGTAATCCTATGGGCTAGGCTTGTAAAGGCTCCAGGGCCATTAACCTACTACACACCTATGAACTTATTAGAAATCATTATTTGGATTACCGCAATGTGAACTAATGTGCATATTATACAAAATAAAACAAATAATTAATTTATTAAATATTTTACAAACAGAATGCAAAGGACATACTACTGAGATATGGAACATGATTACAATCTCTGAAGTCTTTCAGATGAGTTGAAGTTTTCCAACCCTGCATTTTGTTCTAGCCTGTAATCAATGCAACTTTTGAATTTTTTTTTACATGGTTTGCTTTCAGGCCACAAAACATAGCACAATATTCAATAACACGTATGGTAAATGAATTACATACTGTTTAAGATTTTATTTTCTGCATAAAAACGCTCAATGCAATTGAATGTCAGTGTATATAGAAAAAGATGTTTGAAGCTGGGTATGTTTGGAATTATCTTTCAAGAATGTTTAATAATAACGTTTCCATTTGGTACTTCAAGGAGTTATATTTACTTATACATGCATCTGCCTACTTTGTGAGCGTCATTCATGACATGTTTGATTTTATCTTCTGATTGGTAACTTTCTATTTTAAATTTGTAGTGAATGCTCTTTGTTTTAACTGTCTGAAGAAGTGCTGTATTAAACAACGTGAAAGCACTTCCATAAAAACGATGGTTTATTTGTATCGCCTGGGCGTGTGTGCTGTCTCGATATTTTCATGCTAGGATTCTTGTTTTTTCGAGGAGACAGCTTAATCCTTTGCAACATTGTTTTTATTGATTTATATACAGTATTGTACTGTATTCATAATGTAGATGAAAGTATTCAAAGAACTGAGCCAACTGGGAATGGGCAAAGGAGATTTTACCAATAGGGATGTGGGAAAACAGGGGGGGGGGTGAAATTTACAGGAGAAAAATCAGCAAAGGAGACAATGCTTTGGGAGCAAATAAGACAGACAGACAGACAGAGAGAGACAGACAGACAGACAGACAGACAAAGGTAACAAGAGTGCGATAAGGGCAAGCACAATTTTGGACTGCAGGTTAGAGTCTACCTTCCATACCAGGGCTTAATGGCAGAGTACAGGCAAATAAAAACAGACAAGAAATTGTTAAATAACAGACTAGCACTGATAACATTTTAGGCGAGTCTAGAACACAAGTTGCTGTTTAAAAAATGGATAATTAGTAGGGTAACTACAAGGAGACCTCAAAATCATTTCCCTTATGCAAACAGTAAATGCTTAAGGTGTGATTGGAAAGACAGAGAGGTAAATGGAAACATGTTTTTTTTGGGAATACAAGATAAAAGTTTAAAAATTCCCTATGAAGCTTTCTCAAATTATGGGAAAGAAAATGGTTACTGCTAAGGAAATTATCCTTCTGAGCTGGGGATCTGAACTGCACACTCACAGTAAGGCCTTACTTAGTGAAATTATATTGGCTGCAAAAAAACAAAATAAAAATACTAGAAAATGGAAATTAAAAATCTAAACCAACTGTAACTGAAGTTTTGAACATTGTAAAAGGAGATCAAATTGGCAGTGGGATCATTGAAAAAAGGAAAGGAGCAAAGCACATAAAAATAAATGTTTATTTGTGGGACCAGGAAAAGGAGCAGATTGTATGAGAACAATGCATACAGAATAGTGTTCAAGAATACAAGAAGTGACATTTAAGGGAAGGCAGGAATTGAGCACTTTACGCAATACTGGAATGAATGAAAATTGTTAAAATATAAAATGCATGAAAATAAAAGAAATGTTAGTATGGTCTATTTTCAATTACTTTATATGTACCTATGTCACTTTTTAATGTCATATTTAATATGTTTAAAAAACAATTTAGATTAACAATGATGTTCTGAGGAGGTTTTAAAGTGAAGACCCTTAGGCTGTATATGCTATGATGGGCATATTTTAAGAAATATTTTTACACATCTGTATCACCATATAATGTTTGGATGGTTGGAGCAATATTTTTATTGTATATATTTTCTCGAGACTATGGTTTACTTTAACCGGTAGAAAACATGCACCTGTAGACTCTACTGTTGGTAAGTCCTTGAGCAAGCCGCAAGGTTAGACGGTATGATGAGATCCAAAGATTGGGACTTACCTGGACTAAAACCAGTGATGCACCTCAGCGAGTGCTGTATGTTGTGACATCCTGGCAGAAGACAGCATGTGATCCTGCAAACTCTGGCAATACCTGGAAACAAAGTATCGCATCCTGATTCCAAAGTGCCAGAAATTCTTCCAGAGAAAGCTTCAAGAACTGTGAGGCAAGAGGGAGAAAGGAGTACAAAAGCATGCAGTAGTACTACCTATTAAAATTGTGGACACCTCTTATCATGCAGCTTTGCATATTGCAAGACAGGCAAATTACAGCATTGGGAAACAGCAGCTTCTCTACCGTTAATGATATGCAGTCCAGAGTGCTGGGAGATACTGTCGCAGGTTGTCATCTGGATGCCACCCCTCCCCTCCAGTGACTCTGTCAGCTCATTAAATTACATGGTTTCTGATGTTAAATAGATGGTAGATGCTTCTCATTGCAGGATGAGTCTACATACATCACTGATGCAGCACATTTCGCATACATGTAGGTTGACTACTCTTCTTGTGTAAAGTTCCTGTTTTGTCAGAAACTGCTTAGGCGAGTGACTGGTCTTCAGCAAGCTGATTTTCTTTGATATAATGGGAAGTTCTGGACTGCAGTCAAGTGTGTGGAATTTGCAGTGATGGAGTAGAGGCAAATTACTAGAAGAAAAACAGTGGCCTGGTCAAGGCTGCAAGCAATAGTCCTTCATGCTGTGTGAACTGCTGCCTTATCCACCGAAAAGCACTGACAGCAAAGACAATGCCCCCCACCACCATCTTCAAACTGTTTTGTTGTCAAAAGCTGTGAAAGGGGTAAACTTAATTACGCAATGGGCAGTTAATGCTTTCACTTTTTGCTGTTTGGATGAAAAGCACTGGGAATCATACGTAGGCAGTTAGCATATCTTTACAGTACTAAATTATCCAAATGAAAAAAGTGCTGAACATTCTCTAATTTGTAGGATGAGGTATGCTTTTTCCTTGCTGGCAGTGATCTGTCCTTGACAAACATTACCATAACCCCCAGTAGCTTATTCTGTTGATTTGGCAGAAGTGTCAGACAGACAAACAACTCTCAATACCTCACTGCAAAGCCACAACAGTAACATTTTTATGGTAAATGAACAGACAAATATTTTGCTACAAATTCCACTTTCGATCTTCAAAACTACAGTAGACTCGGTTTTCCCCATTTCTCACACTGCAGAATTTCTTTGAAGACAGTGAGTTTTATGTTGAAACTTTTCAGCATGTTACATCTACATACCTTAGTGGGCTGGAGAAAAAAAAAGGCAGAATTTTTCTGATTATAGGAAAATGATGGTAGCAAGTCGGTGAGAGATCCTTTTAAAGGCAATATCTATGGACAAGTTGTCACTAGAGAAGGAAAACCTTACTCACCTGTCAAACTCAATGCTGAAGGCAACATTTGGAGAGTTGCCACTTGGTAAACTTTTGGCTGTTACTAGAAGATGATTTTATAAAGTTAAAACATTGGACACGTATGAGTCCTCCTTTTATTTGTGTCAGTGCATCATTGTGAACATGGAGTAATCAGCTTTCTAAGATATTACAAGAAAGTAGGCATTAAAGCTGAAGACAGAAGGTACACTGCATTCTTATCTTACAAATGGTACCAGTCATATATTCAGTCACTGGCTGGACAGAAACAGGCATATGGAATGCCTTGCTTCAGTATAAATGTTCTTTATAGAAATTTAAATGTCGACACTCTATAGTTTTAGACCAATGCATGCCAATTAGTGCAATATGTAGTATATGGAGCATCAAATTACATCCCAAATTCAAGGAAAAAAGCAACTTCGTTAAGCATCTTTCTGAATCAAGAAAGGTTCAGAACTTTCAGTCATGTTAAGCGGAGTTGGAATATATATTTAGTGGGGGGGGGTGTAGGGGGCACAGCCCCCCACAATTACAAGTTTGAGGTCCCAGATTTTCGATCACTGCAACGTTCGTTTAAATAAACTTTTGTTTATCTAATATAGACCCTATAGAGCAGATAAAGCTCCATGCACTACAAAGAATTGTGGAAGTCCTGGTCATAAGCAAATTTATTATTCGCCCTCAACATGGATCTCACAATTTACCTCCAGAGCTTTGTGGTAAGCACCACTCACTCTCTAGGTGAATCTCATGACATCCATATCTCAAAAACACAATTATCTACCAAGTATCTTTTTAATTAATTCTGGCCTCATTTACAGAAAATTCAGTGATAAGCATAGTTCTATCTGGCATTTTTTACTTACGGTGTCTTATTTTGGTCCACACAGTGCATACTGTACAAAGTGCTTTTAAAACAGTTTTCACGTTATTCATTTTATTTTGGTTGCACATGCTTTTGAATGTAAAAAGGTTTTGCTTTCTTTTTGTTTGTATCTGCATGTCCTCCCAGCTATTACAGTATACTGTATGAATGTGTAAATATTGTCATTTTCAATATTATCTTGGATGAGAGCATTTTAGCATTATATTTTATTTGCTATATGTAATGTAATTCAGCACATGCTACACAACTATGCATATGGAAATGAGCTTGACATACTAATGGGTCATAATCTTGAGGGGAGGAAGTCTCGCCATGAAGATGACAAAGAATTCCTGATCTACACCCGTCTTTAAACTATGAACTACCATAACAATCTGCAAACAAAAACAGCTCAGCAGACTATAGTGTATGTACTAAACAGGAGTTCTTTAGCCAGACTCTCAATTTATAATGAACAAATATACAAGCGTGTAGCTACATTTTGAAAACTGGTAACAGTCAAGGGACTACTCTATATCCTCTACAAAATAAACATTACATTTTTGTAAATCACTGCAGATCAAGAGGCATGTAGCTACTAGTAAATTCCTTCTGCATAAAAAAGTACATCACATAAACTGCAAACAAATATTATGCATTGCTTCCATATTTAAAACAAAGGACCACTACATTATACCAAATAGTTAAGTCAATTAGTCAAGTCACTTTACCTTGGACAAATCTTGCAGAAGCACATTTCTCAAAATGACATGCCAGAAAATAACTGCTAAATTTTCTTTGGTGGAAAGATGAGCCTTAATGTTTGAAACAATATTCAGATGTAATGAAATAATGTAAGTGAATTTTACACTGCTTGCCTTACAAAACATAGTAGTGTATTTTTTTACTACCAAGGCCATTCCTGCTACTTCTACAAATTTAATATGCAACCACAACAACTAAAAATATTGGCTAGCATTATTTAAATAATTAAACACGTGATTTGTAAAATAAATTTACTTGATGTTTTTAAACAGTAATATTTCCCTCATGAATGAAAGCTGGGAATCTCTTTTTAGTAAAGTAAAATATTACAAGGGAATGGGCTCAATCCAATTTTCATCTGATCAAACCTACTGGTTATAGTTAGAGTGACTTTATAGAAGCTCTGTTTAGTTGTGTAGGGTATAGTACACAAAAATGGATAACTAAGAAAAAAATTACAATTATGATGGTTTTATATATGGCAAGAAATGTCATACGGTATACAAATTTCAGAAAAATGATTCTGTATGGGCAAAGGAGATAAGCCTGAGCACATTTCACTGATGCCCAGA
Organism: Protopterus annectens; assembly: GCF_019279795.1. NCBI lineage: Eukaryota > Metazoa > Chordata > Ceratodontiformes > Protopteridae > Protopterus > Protopterus annectens. The sequence goes on from NC_056730.1 coordinate 780,106,414, forward strand.
TTTGTGACTGGAGTTTAAATTAGCCATTAATTGTTTAAATTTTATAATTCTTAGCTACTAGTTTTATCCTATTCAGAGACATAGGACATCAAGAGACTACCCTAGTATTTGAGTGGGCATTAGACAGTAATCTTGGAAGGGACACTAATCCATTGCAGGGCACTACACTCACAATGGCTCTCACTCATATACTGTATAAACATCTGTGAGCAATTTAGGACTACTAACTCTCCTAATGTCATGAGCTCCCAACAAAAACCCACTCAGGTACATACAGACTCTGCAGGGAAAGCACCCTAGCTGGGAACCAAACTACAGAATGTACTGTAAAGCAACCAGACTAACTACTGCATCACTATGGTCCTCAACCCCCCCCCCCACACACACACACACACACACACACACACACACACACTCCACCCCTCTCTGAGCTTGGAGCAAAAACCAGTTAATTTGGTATACTTGCTGAAAAGGTTTGCCATCTTCTACACAAATCCAATAAATGTACAACAATGACTGTAGAACCTGAAATGGATGTGCAGACTCTAGGATAAATACCGCTCGTACACAAGGATGAAAAAGTTTTATTTTCACACGAAAAGAGAGTAAATACACAGGTTAAGCGCTTTCAACTGTAAACTCCAGTCTTCATCAGAACAATAACTTGGGTGCATAATCTCACTTAAATAGCAATCTAATCACTTAATTGTTTGAAAAGCCCGCCAAAAACATTAAAGCTGCATATACCTACATTATAACAAAACCTGACTAGGTTGTATATAAGAATACATAAACAAAACAACAATCAAGTAAATAAGTAAGTAAATACTAATATGTGATCTGATGTCATTGGTATTGGACCACAACTATATAGTATTTCAAGGGGAGTACTTCAGACAAAACTAAGGGAGTCGCTATGGGAGCGGCCTGCGCTCCCATTTTTGTGAACTTAGTTATGTTACAATGGGAGTCCGAATTCCTATTTAAAAGTGAATTTTATTCTGATATTGTATTCTATGCCAGATATTTGGATGACATACTTATATTATGGAAGGCATCTCCAGACAGGATACAAGAGTTCATGGAATTTCTTAATGGTACCACTGAGTTTTTGAAATTCACACAATGTGATAATTTATTAAGTTTGGAGCCATTTTGTAGACAAAATTTGGGGAATCTCCTAAAATGTCTTTTATTTCATCATCTACCACCAATATATTCCAATTTTTTCTTATAATGTTTTTAATAATATCAAGGTAATATAAAGGTTTCTTTTCGAAATATGTTCGATTTAAATCCTACATCAGTCTTTGATATATAAGTATCTAAATAGGGGATGCCATAATGATTATATGTATAGTATAGTATTAGATAATATAATGAAAACTGTTATTAAGTTTAAACAAGGAAATTGTAATACCAAATATACAATTTATCTAGCTAAATGTTCAGTATGTACTAGTTACTATATAGGAAAAACGGAACGACAGTTTAAGAAAAGAATTTACGACCATTTATACAGTATAAGAACTAATTATATGAACAATGCCTTATACAGACATAGAGCTGATAAAGGGGACACTCATACTTTTAAATTTGGTATTATTGATAAATTAGCAATAAATACACAGGGTGGTAACATGAAAGCCCTATTAAGTAAAAAAGAGATATTATGGCAAATATTCACTGATGCTGCTAGGGAACCAGGATTAAATGAATACATTAGTATAAAACCTATTTTAGCTCTACAATAGCATGTAGGAGACAATAAAGTGAAAGATAAGCTTATAATTTATAGGCTAATGCATAGACACATATACATAAAAACAAATTCATTAATGAATATAGGACATTGAGGGGTGAATATTTTTGATTAGAATTGGTATGACACACACTGGTTCATGTAAAAAATCTTTGTGTAAAAATTTTTTTTTGAAAGGGTGTAGAGTTCACAAGAGATTATTGTAGAAACATTTTTACTTTACATACTGTAGTATATTATAGTTAACCATATGGTCACATATATTAACGTATAGAAAACAAGTCAACCTCCGCTAATGAATTAATTTATTCACTTGTCACTGATCTGTCGCTAACTGTTTATTTTATTTTGTATATATAACATGGCATATTAATAGATATATTTTTAAATATACACACTTGAAAAAGCCCGGTAAAACTGGGCGAAAGCACTCGTGGATTTACTTGTTTTGTTTTGTCATGTTCGGGCAATAAAGCGTTTGACTGCTCGTACTTGGATTTCTGAAGATTTTTTTAGCAGTTGCAGCATTGCATTCTTTTACATTTCACCATTTGGGACTATTGCTTACAAAGTTGGTTTTTGGAGCACAACAGTGCGTTCAGTTTGTGTTCTCGGCTTTGGACCTGGTGGGTCTTTTTCCTGACTTGTTCCATATTTTTAAAGGGACAATCATCGGCAAGCATTTCTGTGATGTTATGATGTATGTCATGCACTGTTTGAGGACGATCGCTGTGTTTTTATTATTTACCTTTGATGGTAGAATTTGTTTTAGGTATATCACTTTAAAATTTTAAAAGGGCCGACTTTGGCACCAAAAAGTTATTAAATAACAGATAGTTGTTTGGTGTTGACATTCTGATGAAGTCCACCTTAGAGTGGATGAAAGCGCTAAATGTGGATTTTATTGTCTTATTAATGGTCTATTTAAGTACGTTTTTATTACAGCACCTCGGCATTCATTTATTGTACATCCTGACGTGGTTCCAGCTGAATTTTCTTCTTTCGGATGTTGCATTTAGCTGCTGGATATTGTTTTGGCTTGACAATCAGGTTTTCTTTAGTGATTTGAAAGTGCTTATAGTTCCCTTGATAACTTCCCAAGCCACTCAAAGTATGGCTGCTTGTGTCATTTCCTACTATTTCTTTTAATATTTAATTTTCATAATCAGTCACCCCTTTAGAAGGGCATGAAGACACTCTGGTGGTAGGATTACCATATTATTTTGGGGAAAGGACACAGCTGGAAATCTGTGTCAGGCTTTCCCAGAAAAGTTTGGATGTGTGAGATTTTATTTGTGTGAGTGTATCAGAGGTCTTAAAGTGGGATACATTGCTCTGAAGTGTGTAATAAAGAGTTGCATTAGGGGTGGACAGAAGTATACAGTCCAGTTCCAGGTTATAGAGCACGTTCCTGTTGTGCCCTTAGGGGAAGTTGTGAAATAATACTACCAGGATAGCGGGGAACGTCACAGTATTGCTGGCACTCCAGTGGGATATTAACTGGATAGCACAACATGTACAAGCAAACATTCTTTTAAATACTGAGCAAATACAGATGAGGACTACTACACATTCTGAAAATGGGACACACAGTGACCAACAACATCAGACACAATGCTTATGCAGGACTATTCACCTGCAGACTGTGACCATATTACAGTGCCCTCCCCCCCAAAAAAAAAAGTTATAAAGCTGCCATTATTTCCTCTGGCGCCAATCAGGATTTAGACTAATAAGTGCCCCTTTCCAGATTCACAAAATGCATGCTCACACACACAAAATACTTATGGAGCCCTAGCTATCTGGTGTTCCTGTTCCCATCCATTCCTCTTGCATGGGAGACAAAACTTAAAGATATGTGAACAACCTGCTCCTGTACTCACCTTTGTAATAATTAGCAAGTTGCTAAAGCAACTACTAAAATCAGTCTATCATATGTATTTATTTAATTTGGCATTTAATTTAAGTGCCCAAATCTGGGTACTTAACATAAAATAAGAATCACAAATACACTGCAATATGAAGTCCAAAGTAAAATGCATTAGGCTGGAAACGTTCAGTATAAAATCTGATTTTCACTTGAAAAAGATAAATGGAAAATTGAAAACAAAAGCATATCAGCTAAAACATACTTGTTTATGGAGCTAACAATAATAAAAGAAATCCATGCCATGATTATTTGGTAACTGGAATACTGAAATGTACAAGCTCAAGTGTGAATTTTATAAGGCAAACCTGTACCATCAATCTGAAGTACAGTGAAACACATTATGAATAATTATACTCCAAGTGTGATAACAGCATAGGGTCGAAGGAGATGCTGTCAGGTTAAACTGGGTATAATCGGACTGGAATTAAGTAACACTGCATCGGGGAGATGCTGTCAGGTTAAAACTAGGTAGAATTGGACTGGAATTAAGTAACATTGCATCGGGCTTAACCTCCAGACATTTCCATTTTAACTCTTGTGAGGGGTTTTGGACAGGACCACGATTGTATCCATATCCATCACAGAAAGTAATATACTGAAAGGATAACTGTGCTCTACCTCTGGAATAGGATCCGCATGTCATTGTATTAGGAAACCCTAAACATCTGGAAAAATTAATAAAAAAAGGGATACTTCAAACTGACTATTGGCAAGCAAAGATGAAGGTAATACCGAGAATTATGGATGGCATTTATTTCCTGCCATACCATTAAAAACCCTAAACATCTGAATAAATCTGAAAGGGATACACAAAGAAAATGCATACCAAGAGCTACTGAAAATCCGTACGCTAGAAAAGCAGTGACACTTCAGAGTTATGTATACAATAGTCAGGGGAATAAACAAAACAAGTTACAAAGACTCAACTGTGAGCTATACAGTGCTATTTAACAGCATCAAGTAATACATAAAAAACCACAACTGTGGCTTTTAGTTAATTAGAACTAAAAGAAATAATTTTCAAACAAGCAATTTGTACAGAGCCAATTTGTCATGCTGCCTTTGGTGTTAAGGGTAGCATGAAACACTAACACACTTACTTCCAGACTATATCTAGACATTTATTTGTTTTAATCTAGATACTAAAGATACACTTAATGGAATTTTGTAGGTAATGATGCTTTCTACAAATGTCAGCTACAGAATACTTACATAACCGCACCCCCCCACCAAAAAAAAAAAAAAAAAAAAAAAAAATATATACTCATTAGGTATTTCTCTCATTAAAGTATACTGTAAATTTTCATAGCACTTGTATCAGCATATATGTATATATACTTGTGTGCAATGTACATGCCATGATTTAGATAGGAACCCACACAGTGCTTCTAAACCCATTGTTTCAAAAGTCGTGATGCAACTAATGTGAAATCAGCCATGAAATTGTTCATATGTAGTCATGTTGGTTAGAAACGTGGCCTGTGCTACTTCAGGGAAAAAAAAAAAAAAAAAAAGGTTTACTATTACATTGGGATGTTTGTTTGGAAACATTCCACTACTTTCATCTAGCAGAAATAACTTCACAGCCATTAGCAGACCCACAGGTAAAGCCTCGGAATCCTATTAATTGATATAGTAATGAGTTTCATAGTACTGCACATCTTAGAAAAAAGCATTATTGCAGTGCAAATTGCTACAATTAGTGTTTGTGTATATGTGGGTGGTATGAAAAGGTTTCATGTTTGCCAACATTTATTCCATTTAGTCATTACACTAATACTAATGTAGTAACTAGAACTTCTATGTACAAATCCATAAAACATATGGAAACATATCCACAAACATGGAAATTCTGTCCAATAAATTGTGGGCAAACTCTGGAACAAACCATTTCATTTTTAAGATACAGCTAGAAGAAGTAAAAGACATTTAAGATAAGTTTGGAGAGGGGAAGAATCTACAAGTACAATAGAACTCTGTGTTAGGTCTTGAAAATACTTCCTTTGTTAAGAGGCTATGCTTTATCTATGTATCAACTTGCAGATTAACTGCACACAAGTTATTGCAAGTAAAGAAGTTACTTTAGTACTGGTTACGTGGTAGCAGTTGTTTGATGGCCCTTTACAGTACTGTGAAGATTATATACTCATATCAATCATGTTTACACAGGATACAATAAATGTATATAAAACTTCAGTCAGGCTATCATATACATTTGTATCCGTCATAACATCATAGTCTCTCAGAAGAATCATTCATACAACCATGTGCATCTCAGCTGCTGACACACTAGATGAATGCCTCATATTTACAATCATTGGCTCTGAACACATGTAGAGTATCATAAATTTTATTTAGTCTTTAGCTCTGAAAATCAGTGGAGCAACAGGAATTGTAGTTCACCCACTATTTTTTCTACCACCGGACAATTATGTGCCACTGCAGTTTCTGTCACCTACAGTCACTGGTTACCTATGCAAGTGTGCCATTAAGTGCCAGTTCTTTCCCCGCCATTTTTAAGATAACAGGACCGTCTATCTTCACAGAACAAAGTAACTATGTTCCCTTTAGCTACTTCTCCTCTCACTTCTATTATCTAGGACATGAAGCTGTAAATATGAATGCATTCTAAGAAAAGTACACTCCATCATGGTATTGTGTACTTTTCAAATACTGTATATTTTGTTTGCTTACTACCATTAAAGACTGTGTCGTGCCTAGAAAAGGTCCTCGGACCAGTGTACTTAAGCCAGTTACCAAATGTAAAATAAATAAATAAATAAATATGTTTTCAAACAGCCTTCCAAACCAATACTATACCACATATGTAATGTATATTCTCAGTTCACAATACTCAGTCATTACTGGTTTGTTTGCTTGTTTACCAGGGTAGAACACTAAGCAGGACCAATTGCAGCCTCAGCCTGGGCTACATGAATAGTCACAGAAAACTGTACATCAACATGGCATTAACATACAAAACGCAACATATAGAAAACTGTGGATATACATACAGGTCCACATATATAGCACGTGAATACAGGAAATTGTGCATGTACATATTTGTTGCAGTCAAAATGTTTATTTCAAAAACAAAATATATGCACATATTTACATAATAAGAAGATGCAAGAAAGAACAAAATGGAAAAAAAAGCAGAGAATTATCAACCATAGGACGGGGGAAGGCCAATTTATAACTAAATGGGATAGGTTATTTGAAGCACAAGAAGGGAAACTGGTTTGGTGTAAAATGGCCCACAAGGGCAGCAAACCAAGTACCTGCCTATGAACCCATGAGAATGTATGGAGTCCCATTACATCCAAGAGATCTGTTGTGTAGTGGCATTATGCACTTGTATATAATCAATAAATCAGTTCTGACCAGAAAACAGTTACTCGGTTGAGTGTTGAATTCAGGCAAACGTACATTGTACTTGCATCGTAATTGCTTAAGACATACTACAGAGTAGAGTACAGGAACAAGATAAAATGTGGCACAAAATATCCAAAACAGCTGGCTGTGATTCCCACAGCCTCCTTGACCCCCCCCCCAAAAAAAAACATACACCTATATACATATAAGACACACTAAGAAAACTCAAAAGCCAACAACTCTTTCAAACAAACAGATCCAAGCGTTTACTGACCAGTAATAAAAGCATGTAGCTCTGCAAGGGAGTATTAGCACATATCTAGTTTTAAGACAGCAAACAAACAAAAAGATGCACCTTGATACAATTATAAAATCATAATTTAACTGAAACTGCATATCTAACGCCTGTTTACATTAATTACTTTAATTTTTTGTACTGCATTTATCAAGTAAGCAAGCAGCAATAGCAAACACACAGCTAGCCTCTAACAACTTAATGAAGTACAAAAAAAATAACTAGTTAAAGTACCACCCACCTACATTCTACATTGAGAAAACTACTTTTGGGGTCTACGCATACTTGTACTTTTTCAGTTGCCATATAATAACAACACAGCTGAACTGCAGAAAGATCTGTAGAAATTCACTATCAGGAATTCTAACAAAAAGCACAAGAAAAAGTTCTTAAGATTGCCACCGTTGAACAAATGACAAGCCTACTAAAAAGCACCTGCTGGGGCAAAGATGCTAACAATTCTCTCAGTACGCCACTGCAAGTGTCACACAGTATTGCCAATATGTGAAGTATCAGGTGGTCTGTTATTCAGTCTCCCAGTTTGGGGAAACAAATGATCACAAGATCACTTGAATGCAAAATGATAAACACGTGACCCAAGATAGATTACTTTCAGTTTCATGGCTGTCAACTAAAACAGCTGCAGAAGCAGTAACAAAGGATGATGCCTGCCTCAAGATCTGTCTTCTGACTATGACTAAAAAAATACATTATACTCTTCCAACAGTTCCATCAAAGACCAGAGACTATATGATGCATCATTTATTAATCTAGCCAAAACAATGCAGTGACCGAAAATTAATACAGAGGCTACTAAGTAATGAAATAGCACATCTCACATGTGATAGACAACTTCAGAAATTTTCTGTATGCAGAGATTATCTGTAGTCATGGTGAAGGCAGAAAACTAAAAACCATCTAAGGCTGTATCATTTGGCCAGGATTCAACAGTCTACTGCACCATACATCACTGCCTTATCCATATCACCCGAGAGCAATGTATTCAATAAACAAGATCGCCTTTACTCAGCCTGAAGTGGCACTCGAATCTGATACACCAACTTCATTCAGAGAAATTCAAACCAATACAAAAACTGAATCAGGTCACCGGGTGGGATTCAGATAACACTCCTTGTGGGTTAGTCAGTCTATTTAATACCCATTTATAAATGCAGCACTTGCATACAGTAAGTCATACAAATGCTACTGCTTTCCAAATTACAACATGAACCTTACTTGAGGAGGGTGCACAGGCAGAATTTTTTCAAAACTTCTTTCAGTAATCAGCAAAAGAAAAATAAAAAATGTCTACATTCCATCATTCCATTAGGGTTCTCACAGGGAGAAACTGTCCAACCATAATGTTATGGCAGTGCACAAGTGCAAAGTGCATGGATAAGTCTGCAAGTGTATGCCACAAAAACAACTTAAATCAGTTTTAAATCAACCCCCCTTGCAATGCTCCTAACAAACTACAGTCACACAGAGAGGTTGTATTTTGTATCCTTTTTCATATAGCAGCACAAATGTTATTGGATTTTTAAAAGAGCTTCCTAGTGAATAATTTAAGAGCTAATAAAATATTCAGTTCCTTGACTGATCCACGAGGTCATTTTAAAATAAAAGGAATTAATAAAACAGCACAGTTAGACTTTCCAGCATGTGAAGTGCTAGAACTCAACTAACCATTATAGGTATAGGGTGTGGATGGTACATCTGTAAATACAATGGCAAGTTGAGTAATGGCAACGTTTCCATCTTGGAAGCAGGCATGTCTGACAGTTTAGTTACTAAAAGGTTTCAACTTCATCTACATGTGCCACAGCAGTGTCATTTTGAATAGCATGATATTAATCTTTTCCGACGTTGTCTCTGAGCTGCTTAGACTTACAAATATGGAAATAATATACCATTACTTCCAAAAAGGCAGAACAGTTTTAAGTTCTAGTATTACAACTGTAATATATATCAAATTTAAGTTCTAGTATTACAACTGTAATATATATCAAACAGAGAGACAGCCATAACAGGAGTAGTCATTTAAATTAATAAAACAGGATGCTGTACTGAAAGAATGGGGGGGGGGGGGGCAGCCTAGACCCTATCCATTAAGACAGGCTTGATACTTCAACATACAATGAATGATCTGTGTAAAAAAATCTACTTGTGTTTATAACTGCAGTAATCCAAATGGACAGGTCAGCAGATATACCTCTTTATGGTGTTAGTTGCTTCAACCATGAAAGAACTGCATAATTAAACCGACTTTTAAACAGCAGACACTCAGATTACTAAATGCAAATGAATTTGTACAAGTATTGTGCATACGCAAACTGCAAATACACTCGCTACACTATAACAATTCCAAACTATGAGGCAAAATACCTAGCATTTTCTGCATAACAGTGTATTTCTAATCTGTTGCAGAAGTATCAAGTGCACACAGCACAGTTCATTTAGTACCATAAACTAATTTTAGAGCCTCCTCTAAAATGTCTTCAGTTCTGCCTCATTGTTCCTCTATCCTGACAAAACCAAGAAATAATGCCACGCATTCTAATTTCTGACTTTGTAGTCTCCAGAAAATGAAATGGATGTAAAACCTCATCTATCCACTTTACCTACTAGCAGTAAACGTGTGACCGATTTATTTAGCTCTTGGCTTAGCAGGCAGGTGGAATGGCATCAAGCCAGTTTCAGCTACCTCCCGAACACACTTTGGAAAACACATATAACGGACTTAAAAGCACATACACGATTAGTTTGCACATGTTAGATTTACAAAATAGTTGTGTTTATTGTTTAACAGCTATCCTGCTTTCCAGATTAAATAATGATTGTGCATTATGAGCATCAGTCGTCCAATCAACCTACTGGCTACTTTTTAACACAGTCTTTAAATGCAGAATGCTAATGTGTCCCACTGTATGTGTATGACTTCCTGTGGAAAGCCTGGAGGTAATCGATGTGTCAACCCATTATCTAGCATCTCGAAAGCAGCCCTGAATTCCCCTCGGATGGAGTGCGTGGTGCTACACTGATTACCATTCAAGGAGGCTCATTTATTTGCACTTGTGTATGAAGTACAGAGGTCAGGCGGTTCTGATTTATGAAGCGGCTCCGTGTCCATGGCTTGGCACACGCCCGCCCCACTCCTGACAGGCTTCACACACAATAAAGCAGCATCAAAGCTGCAGCAGTAACTAGCTGCTCGAACTGCCCACAGCGCAAAAACCAGCAACTATTAACAGTTTTAAGCTCAGACACTTGGGATAGCGCAAAGAAACGGGCATTTAATGCAATATAGTGCTGCTTTAGTACCTCTCTTTAATTTAAAAAAAATATAATAAAAATGGAAAACGATGTCAACAAAAAAAGCTATTATACAGAACTTGCACAGTACCCCAAACGAATCCTTACTGTATACTCATCTGGGTACTGCAAATCACAGACAGTGCATATAATGTAAGCTGCATAAGGTATATACTTCAATTTTGCGTTTAAACATGACATGGAGAGCGGTCTGGCAGCAAACTGTGCATCTCCCGATGCCGGCTTGCTTCAAGCTAAAGATCTGAAGAAAAGCAAATGGCTCAGTACCCCGGGCCTCTTTTTTTTTCTCCCACAGCTCTTCAATTGATGCCGCTAGGAGCCTGCAAATCACATGCACTGGGATTTCTCACGCCTGGTATGGAAATTTTAATGCACTATAAGATGACTTTATGAACTGCAAAGTGTGTCCGAGAGATGCGGTGGGCTACCACACAAGTACCACCAGGGGCCGACCAAGCAAGTGAATTATCCCTTTCTCTACCTGTACCTATGAAATGAGCCCATATTGCAGCACCTGTCCTTAGTTGTGAAAACTGGGTGGATGCAAAAATGGCAAATTGCACGAGGAATATCAGACACAACAAGAGGACACGACTTGTCCAGTGATGAACGTAGTGCCTTACAAAGACAGCAGACTTCAGCACTTTCCATCGCAGCAAGCACTGTATAATTTACTTTTGTAACACTCTGGACAAAGAAGGAGCTTACTAAAATGCAGTTCAACTGTATGAGATTACTAGCTATCTTTCCCAATCCTCAGTCTAGTAATATTCCAAGAAAAGCAGCTCATGCAACCCAACAAAAAGCTCACTAAAAAGGTCAACTCAGTGGAAGCAACATCTTATTTGCCCGATGCTAATTATCTGTTAAGTTTAGGATGCGTCACCCAGTTCGAGGTCAGCCGTGTCAGCCTTTGTCTCGAGCATGTCACTTCATATCATCTGCAAATAATTTCAGATGAAAACAACTGTGTACAGTATTTATGCACTGCAAGTCCACTGTACTTTCAAAACTAAATGCACCTTCAGTTCAAGCTTTCAACTAATTATGCATTGCTATCTCTCAATCCACTCCAGCCAATCCCCTTCGCTAACTCATCCCTTCATAACGGGCTTTTGACTCACCTTTCCCAGGGTGCGGTAGCGCCAAAGTGATGCCCACAACGTATAAGATAATAAAAAGGAGACTCATCATCCTTGCAGGGACAGTCCGATCTGCACTGAAGAAACGTCCTAGTGTTTCTCGCGTCAATCAGCGCCGTTCTCCAGCAATACAGATATCCCTAACGAGGCTAAGCAATTAAACGGTTAAATTATGTAGTCCTGCGGGATCGGGAGGATAATAATAACAGCTGATAAAAGGAACTCTTCCTACTTCACTGCAACTATTCAGCAGCACCGCTAGTACCCGACAGCAGTCACACGGGGTACTAAGTAAAGCTGCTAAGCACCTACGTTGTACACAGACTGTGTAACTATATTGAGGTACGAGAAACACGTTACACCTCTCTCTCTTTCTCCGTTATGTCTCGCCTTAAGTGAGGAGGAGGCAGATGCTGCTTTGCTAGCCGCCACGGAGCTCCGCCCTCACACGTGCTCCTCTCGCCAACACGGGGCGCTCGCACAGTGTGTACGTTAATTGTTCCGCCACCTGTGGTGCGCGCGGGGTCCGCTAGTGAACTTCTCTTGTAGGTCTTATTTAAGTCGTAGTCGCATCTCTTTCCCCAGTGTCTGTGTAAGTATTCTGATGATCAAACTGAAGTTTTTCGCCAAATTTCCCCCGGTGTCATAGGAAAGGAACGGAGAACATAGCTCTGAACCATTCGGGGACAAATCAGAAATAATAAGAGACACAGTTAATATTAGTTATGCTAACCCGAGACATTGAAAGGTTAAGAGAATGTGAATTAATATACCGTTTCTGAAGTAAAAGAACTCTATAATTCTAAATATCGTCATAATTTAGTGTAGCTCACCACCTTTTCTCTAAAGGTTACCAGTTTTAGGAGGGATTAAGAGGGGCAAAGCTAAAATTTGAGTCGAAATCAGTTGAGGTGTGATGAAATGTGACGTGATTTATGTTACACCTCCAGAAGTAAACACTAGTGTGTTTATAAAGGCATTGTACAAAATTAAAAAACTCATCCATTATCCTACCCATCTTCAGCATTTCTATCCAAAACGTTCACGATGAAAATGTGAGGCGAGAGATACGCAAGGTGGTATGTCTGATTATCAACAGAAGCACGCCATGCACAATTGTTATGACGAAAAGCAGGGAGGATTTGTGAAATTATTACTTTGTGTCGGCATTGCTCTTCCAGGAGTAAAGTGCTAAACATACTCTACATTCTTAAGTGTTGCTTACAATCCGCGGTCAGTACATTTTTTCCCCTTGCTCACATTTATATTTTGTGTATGCATCATTACTTCCTGTTCTAAAGCCATACTCATTTACTTTATACCAAGAAAACACTATAACGTAAAGTAGATTATAGTGCCGCAGTTTACGGGGGGGGGGGCAAAGTACGGTTTTTAGGGAGCCCTTATTTAGCAAGATTATGACCTTACAATTACAGAGTTGCAAGAAAGGCTAGAACGGCTCCACCCCAACTGAAATCGTGTGGCCACTGGCTCCGTCGGGCACTAAAGTCTTGTCATATGCTCGGGGCCCATCTGGGTCATTTTAAACCTGGCTAATTTACCTTTCAAAAGTGAGAATAAAACCATGTACTCTGTGCCTGTGTGGTAAAGACTTTTAACAGTTTTACCACCTGTCCTTCTTAAAGGAAAAGCAAAATCAGTCTCTATTTGGACAGTTATGTCCTACGAAAATATATGAAAAAATGACAAATGTCCTGACATTTTACGAAAAATATATTTCCCAAGTTGCCACTAAAAAGTACATAAAAGACTAATTTTGTGTCTAAAATAACATTAGTATATGAAACGATATAAACTATTAAAATTCTACACGAGTGAGCTCATATTCCAGCAAAAAGGTGGTATGCATTCGTTTGCTCTTGTCGTGGGCGTGTCTTGTCCTCCACGAATTTGCGTTTCTGCACAGTGTCCCACACCAAATCAGGCAACCTTACTTGCGATGACTAAATACTATCCATATCTTTAAAATGTCTCTGATTTTTAGAGATGTTCTTATTTTGGCTCAAAATATTGATCAGTTCCTGCTAAGATTGCAAGTTTTTTTTTTAAGAAAGGTTGGTGGATTCCAGTAAATACTCATAATCATTAAAGTTACAGACTTAAAAAGCATGCTAATTCACAACCTGTTTTTCTATCAAATGTTTATAGAATCAGTATTTAAGAAGGGTCCGTCAATTTGATCAACTTATTATTATTATTATTATTTCCTTTTGCCTAATTCTGATGGTAAACAGTTGAGGGTTATGCTCATATTATGTGTCTCAAAAAATAAATGCACAGATTATTTACATAATGTATATATCAACCCAGATCAATTTCAGCATTCAAACAGAATCCCCATCACTCAGTAGTGCCTGTAAACTCTACTGACTAGTGTGCCATTTGTTCCACTGAACAGATTTTATCTGATTAATATTTGCCACTAGGGGTGCCAAGCAAACATCAGCTCAGAGCCCCCAACAAAGCAGTTTTCACAATAACACTAATAATACATCCTAACTTTAGTTTTGGGTATTACCCCATGTCCTAATGTGACTGATTACTCCTGCAACATTCTAAATCATAAATGGCATCTCCAGACAGACTGGCTTTTAACTGCAGCGATGCTACATTGTGACAAGCCCAGGTACCATAGCAAAGTGGCCAGTGTTACAGAGACCTATTCAGACTTCAAAAATATTTGCAGTTAAAATCAAGGTATAGACACAAATTACAGCATTGCTAAGTATGCCGCTGCAGACCTAGACCTCTGAAAACAGCATTCAAAACCCCACAGTACTAGCTTTTGCTATTAGCAGTCATAAAATACCTTGCATCACAGATCCTCACTCTTTCAACCTCGATATATGCTCATCACATGCAAATTAAATGAGTAGCTGAAAACTTTTTTTTTGTAGGGGTCCCTTACTTTCCCACACACATATGAAGGACAACTCAACAGCCTTTCTAAACTGAAGAATGGAGAAATTCCCAAAAAAGCATCAGTCTTGGCAAGTTACTTGTTTCACACTAACAAGTGCAAGCAAGTGATTTTTGAGATTACAAAGGCCAAGGACACAAAAACAATCCCTTTGAAATAGAAGCATAGAACTTTGAAATGGGTTTTTATATGGCTTAGTGTACCTGTATGCCCTCTGTGGTTTAGTTTGCTCTTCAACCAGCACCTTCTTACTAGCACTTCCTAGCCCCTTTCCATGATTTTAGCACCAAAAACATGCTCTGTAGCCCATTATAGAGATCTCTGCAGGAAATGGACACAGTCCTGTGCCACATTCAAACATCATCTTCCAGATTTCTCCACGAGAGAAATGGCCATAGAGTGTAGATTAAATGTAGCAATATTGACTTCAGAGAATCCACTTACTACTGTTCCTCTATTTTTTAAATAATACCAAACATTTTCCTGCCTTTCCCCCTTGATAAAAGACAAGCACACGAGGAGCATAAACAGTTCATCTCCCTCTCCACCCCTCAAAATCACACAGTAAGACAGTACTCCGGCAGACTTTGTGTACTCATCTTCCTCAAATAAACAAGCTAATCCACTGATGTGGCAACAGACAGGGTACACTATCATTGCTTTTCACTTTTCCAAGCAAGTTGTAATCATATAATGTATGTAGTTAAAGTATAGTAATATCTTGCTACAAGAAGCTGGCATATAATGTGGTTTACATTCCTTCTTGAATGCTGTCTAATGTTGCATGGTCTCAAGAGTGGAGAAATATACTTGTAGAAATTAAGAATTATATGTATTTTTAATATTTTTTTGTGTCCGTAAGTACTAAAATATAATTGTCAGTGGAAAAATTCTTCAGCTGCAACTACAAGGCATCTTGTGCCTACTAGACAACTCAACATAAAACTTAATAGTTTGGATGCAAAATATTGATTTATTTTTACTATTAGTTATATAGAAGAAAAGCATGAAAAGGTGTGCCATCATACTATTGGAGTAGGAACCTTGAAGATAATTTCATTATTTTTACCTTTAATATACAACAGAAATATAAAACACAATCAGTTAGGGAGAAGTTATTGTGAACCCAGAAACAATACATTTACAAGGGCACAAAATACTACAGAAACTATAGATGCATATCCTACTGAGATAGATAATTTAGCCAAAAACTGGATATGGAGGGTCGCAAGATTCAGTAATAAGGGACAGAATAGTTTATGGTATAAGAAGAAATCAGACAAGGGGCAGGCTATTGCAGGAAAGAGGAGACCCAAACATATTAAAAGCTCTAGATTTATGCAACTTAAGAGAGTATAGGAAATGTGTTCAAGCCAGCCAATTTTTGAGATATGTAAGTCTTGAAAGAAAGGACCAAAACCTGTTTTACAAGTGACTGAAATAAGCAAAGCTGATGACTGTGCAAATGCTAATGTGTATAATACCACAAATATTCCACAAAAGGCAGAGAATAGTCTGGGAATGCAGTTGATCTGTGTATTGAGATTGTGTATGTAATTTCTTTAGTGACCTCAACAAGTTAACAGTTATACTAATACAAAGGTCAATGGACTGAAAAGATATGCATAAATAGTGTAATAATCATGATCGCAGTAGATAGTGGGATCCAGAGTAACCTCATTATGAAAAGTTATTCATACAACTGGGCTTGAAAAAAATCCTTGTCGGAGTCTAACACTGCTTAGCTGACTAATTTTGAATATAAATGAAACAACTTGGTCAGTGTAAGCAGCGGTGTGTGTATATAAACTGAGTACAATTTATTATTCCAAGTTGTGGCAGTTCAGAAACCTAACATATTAAGATGCTGCACATGTGAAGTAATAGGCATAAGTCAGAGAATTCACAGTGTGCAAATACAGTAGCAGTGCTCTAACAGGTGAAGTGTAGATTCAATGATGTGTATAGTGAAAGAGACAGTGTTTGTATAGTTGCAAAGTTAATGGTTCACATGTTTGCAGTGGTGATGATTTACACATTCATGCAGTTCTGAGTGTAATGCCTCACTGACATTCTTTGTTCAGAATGCAAAGCTTCAGGAGCAGAATGCAGAGTGCAGTGATATGAAATCACAAAACATACTCCTAGATGTATTTATGGGCATTAGAAAACACACGTCTATATTACAACATCGAAGCTTTCGTTCATTGAATAACTACAGCTAAAATTGTCAAATGGCTGAGTCAACCAAGGGAAACACTTCCCTTGGCCGAATAAAAAAAAAAAAACAACTTTACATCCTAAATCCAGTGGGGGGGGGGGGCTTCGTCCCCCACACCCCATACCAAAATATACCAACTCTGAGATCGCTCCAAATTGGAGAAATGATAATACTCCACAGAATGGCCAAGGGAAATGTTTCCCTGGGTTAAATCAGGCGTTCTACAATTTACAGTTTCGATATTACAAGTTCGAGCTTTACTTATTCTATTAAGTAAACCTTCAATCTTGTAATATAGAGCTGAAAACACTATGCCGACTTAGTTACATTTGCAGATAAGTTATCAGAATTTTGTCATCATACAGAAAAATAACTTTGAGATACAGTTATTGAAAATATGCCACTGATAGGATGTCCAAGTGACAAGAAAAAAGATCCATTACATCTATTGTGTCAAAGTTCTTGAACTACAGGGACTAATGTTCAAACTCAGTAGAGTGACTAAGACAAACCAGCTCCACAGTCTCAAGAAGAATATAGAAGACACACTTGGGAGTACTTAAGTGTGAAGGAAGGGCATATGATGTCATGATGTCACTTGGCTAGAAGTGTCCAAAGAGGTTGAGCTGATAGGAAACGACTGTCAAATCTATAACACTTACCAGTAAAATAACCTCAAAATGCTGTGGTACACAATTCCATACAGACCATGGTGTAAAGCAGCTTGAGAATTATTTCTGGTCAGGGCAGTAAGAATGGCACATGTCTTGATTACTGTTCTAAGTACCCTGTGATCATCAAGGTAAAAAATACGTGATCATCTATCATAACATTCTTGATGTCAGTTTTTGTTCTTAACATGCTATTAGTGGTCCACAGTTTACAAGTCAAGAATTACAATTTTTTTTTCACAACAGATGTTGTCCCAACACATTGCAATTTCACCAAGATGTCCACAGTGAAATGGTCAGCAGCTGAAATAATTTTTCAAAGAATGAAGAACATAAATGAGAAAATGTGCTGCCAACGTAAAGCAGGACCTTTATCTTGCATTTTTTTGAAAGAAGAAACACTCTACTTAAGCTAGTAGGAATTACGCCTTTACATGTGTTGCTGGAGAAAAAAAAATGTCAGCATCTTCTCGTTTAAGTGTTTGATTCTATCAACCTCCATTTATCCACTTTGTGACTCTGAAAAAGTCACTTAGCCAGACAGTGTTCCCCCATGGTTACCAAGTAAAAATAAATAAACAAACAATAAGTACTCCAAGCAGAAGAATTACAGACTCACCAATCTCTAAGGCAGTTTGATAGCAGCAACATAAAGGCTACTATAGTAGGATAGTAGTTCAGCACAGACATCCTTTCTCTTTAGAAATATATATATATATACATATATATATATATATATATATATATACATATATATATATATATATATATATATATATATATATATGAATTTTAACAAGTTAGCACTCATTTATTCCCAACATTAATTTCAACTGCTAAATGATGACAAGACATACGCCACTTTCTCCTCAGTGGAAACCATGCATAATGCACAATTTTACATTATGGCAATGTAGTTATGAGTTTATATGGTACATTTTTGCCTGTGTAAAACAAAGACGTGTGCATTTTTTCCCTAAAATAAATCTAAATACACCTCCAGTAAGTATGCTTTGAAACTATAAGAATAAGGTAGGACTTAGAAAGTCAAAGCATGGGTTGTGTCTTCACGTTGTTCAGAAAAATTACATATATTAGTTTCAGCTGTTAAACTCACAGTCTGCCCCAGTCAAATGTGTCCATTCTTATAGGCTACACCAACTCTGTTTATAACAACATGACATAAAATATCCACCAAAGCCATGATGATAGATTATTCACACACATCCACCCTAGTGCATACATGTTCACATGTACACACACACACACACACACACACACACACACACACACACACACACACACACACACACTCAAATGGCCATGCCTCTGAAATGCCAGATCAATGACTAACTGTAATCAAATGACAACAGAGATCGGTCACTTTTTTCTATAGACAATCTCCATTCCCACTAATTGTAGCCACGTTATTGACTCAGTACACCTAGCATGCTTAATTGTGACCATTAAAAACAATGTCCACAGTAATGTGTTTCAGCTTAAGTGTTTACATTAGCCCTGCCAAGTCAGATCAATGAATGTTTAATTGTGATCTACTGATAGCAGGGATCCATTACTTTTATCCACAAATTGCGTTTGTGCCAATCAGTTACAATCATTTTATAGACTTTGTACACCCCAGATGACTGGTTGTGATAAAATGAAACAAATAATTGCTACATTAATGCAGTTCAGGTTTTGGTGTTTAGAGTGAATGTGCGCGCGCTCGCACACACACACACACACACACATACTCTCCATGACAAGCCAACTTGATGGACAATTGTTTTCATGCATAGCTCACCCATCTCCTTCCAGAAATGTAGCCACTTCCTGTGCAGACTTTTTTATCTGATTGTGAAACAAATGAAATACATAATAACCAGAGTAATGTTTTCAACTTGCTGCTCACAAATACTCTGCCTTCTCTTCCTGACTTATGGCATTCCTATATCATACAGTGATCATTCAACATAATTCATATAAATACTCCATGCTTTTACACACAGCCTACCTCTCACAAACGAGAGACAGTTTCTGTGTACCACTTATGTTAGATTGTGATGAAAATTTAAAAATGGTAAAAAAATGCATTCCAACTTGTTGCTGTCATACATGTATAGAATTCCCCCACCCACAGCAAACCATATCAATAATCATTTTACTGCCTTTTGCTTTAAAAGTCACAATGCATCTTCTCCCCTTAGGGAAACACCACTGATATCTGATTAAAAAGATACTGAAACAAAGTAATAACTAGAATAATATATTTGTACTTGATGCTTTCATTAGTGACCATCTCCAACCCTAGCATCATCTCTGTTCAGTGAAATAAATGCGTAACTTAAAAAGTGAATGAATCACTTCTGTGAGCAGTGTAGACTGTTACCACTGGCCATAGATATATCTGGTATCCTGTCGGTATTTATACAACTACTTGAAATAGAAAAATGTCTGTGAAGATAATGGATACATGTTTCTGTTAACATTCCATGTAGGTGCTGAGATTGTTCTGGGTAGCCAGTGTCTAGTGCTTACCCCGCCTTCTGCCATTCACTGATTAATGGCTTCATATTAGTCAGTACCATACAGTTACCCTGTTTAGGATTAAGTATGTAATCAGAGAATGAATGATGACATTCTTTTTATTGTTTTTTTTCTTGACCAGCTACAGCTTTCATGGAACTCCAGCACAGTCATGGATTATCAAGGGGGACCCCTGCAACTGTGGGATTTGTGGGTGCCTAACACTGTGTATGCCCTTCAAGCTAGACTAGCAGATTTGTTGAAGAGCTGTGTGCTTTGCCAAAGGAAAGTGTCAAGAAACCTTAGGATTTTATTGGTTTATTTTGTTTTCCAGTCTTTTGACTCAAGTATGTGATGCGCCCATCATCCCTTAATCACTGGACATCTGATGAATATTTCAGTTTTATGAAGAGCACTATACAAAAAATCCTAAAGCTGTACACAGTTTTATGGTTTCTTAAGACCATGTCTCACTTTTCACTTCCATCTTTGCAGTTAAGGCAAGTAAAAATATGTACTATATTATTATATTTATCAAGTTACATATAATATATAAATACAACAACCACAGATCATGGAAACTATAGACCCAGTAGTCTCAGTATCCTCATATGTAAAACTATAGAATGTATTATTTCAGACTTCATTAATATGGACATTGAAAATCTCTTAACCCTGGACCCTCATCAATTTGTATTTATCAAATGAAGATCCTACCTCATTACCTCATTAATGCCTATAGCACGTTTTTTTTTTGCATTCATCCAGTTAATACCCATGGCTTCTTATGATGTCCAAACATTTTTTTGTTTTTCCTTGCTTAATTAAGTGAATCAACAATTAATTACAGCAGTGTTAGAAAATGCAAGGTGTATTTAACAAAACAATGCTAAGATTGATAATTTCAGATGTCCTGCAGTAGAAAATGTTTCCCCTGATTACCCCTTTATTATTCATATTTTCACAACTGAGAGACCTACATATCATTTTTTTACTGAATAGATTTTTATTGATTTTCAGAAACATAAACATATATACAGTATGTATATCAAATAAATAGTTACATAGTTAAAGCTTAAAGCGGAGAAACAATTCCAAAAACAAACATTACAAAACCAACTATTTACATAGGATGTCTAGACTTGAAAAACTTTGTTTTCTTGAATGTATCTCTGAATAAGATTATAATTTATTGCAGTCTTTTGTTTCCAGCACTTGATTTACTTTCTGCCAGGCAATGCTTAAGGAAGTATGTCGTTCTGTTCTTTCCTTGATTGTTTTCAATACCAACTGCAAGACTTACAAAACTGTGTTCTTGAAATGTTTAAAATTGAGAGGAGTTACAGCTTTCCATTTCTGTGTGATATTTTTCCTTGCAATAGCAAGGGAGTCCACAAAATTACATATTTTTTCCTTGGAACACAAGATGGCACAGGCGTATTGAGCATAACTAGAGATTTTGTAAGGTGGAAATCATCAATGAACAGTGCCTGTAACCAATAGTTAATACTTTCCCAATATTGTTTAAGTAAATGGCATTCATAGAACATGTGTTGCCAGTTGGCTCTTGATTGTGATTTACACCTCCAGCATCTATTTTCTTTATTATATATTAGTTCTAATTTGTGTGGTGTTAAGTATGTTCTATGTATAAATTACCATGTAAAAGTTGCTAATACAGTGGTAAAGATGTTAGTTTTGGAGATGTAAGAATTCATTTTTTATCTTTATTATCTGGCATTTTACCATTAACTGTTTCATAGTATTTCCATATATTTTGTTTATTATGAACTCTTGTTTCTTTAACTGATCTGTACAATAGTGATAAAATTCCTTTCCCATTTGTGGGAAATTCCATCCGCATTATTAACTGCTCTATGAACTTAGAAACATTTTCCCTAACAGGCCTTTGCAGTATTGCCTGTTGGTTTAAAACTGTTTGTCTTAATCCCTGCAGTGTTAACCATATGTTATTTTCAAGGTTGAACTCACTAATAATTTGCTCTATCATTAGTACTTTATTAGTGTTTATCAACTGATGCCAGTAAATTAGACCATTTTTACTGTTTGAACTGCTACTGAGTCCTGAGTTATAGTATTATTTTGTGTATATGCTATTGGGAATATGAAAAATGACCATGCTTTTATATCCAGATTTTATTTTACAAAGTGCATAAAAGACTTTAGGGTAATGTTAGTGTATTTAGAATTTATATTTTTGTGTTTCCCTGTTGCCATATGTTCCTTCAATAACTAAAGTAAGCTATTCGGTACTATTTCCATATGTTTATTTATTATATCATGAGTTTTTTTTTAACCACATTTTTTATGTACTAGTTTCCATTTTGAAGTATATTCTTTGTTTAATCATAGAGAAACTGTTTTTAAAGCTGGCGATTATATATATCCTTCTAAATCCGGTAAGCCCATTCCACCTTTTTCCCAGTTGTCAAAATGCTGTCTTAGGGCAACTCTAGGTTTTTTAGGGTACCATAAGAATTTTGTTATTAACCCTTCAAATTGTTTTAAATATGATTTTGTTGGAGGTAGTAAGCAAGCTTGTATAAAATACAGAATTTTCTGGCATATAATCATTTTAATTATATATAGTCTTTCCTCCATGGTGAAAATAGCTTATTCCATTTTTGTATGAGTTCTTTGATATTATCCAAAATCTCTGTACAGTTTAGTTGCACTGTTGTATCTGTGTCATTTGTAATTGTAAATCCTAAGTATTTGATTATATTATTTCTAGATAGGTATTTACAATATTTTTATTTAATGCTTCTTTGTTCATATTTATTAGTAACATATTGGCTTTATTTTCATTAAATGATAGTCCAGAAATCTTCTTAAACTGGTTTGTTACTTCCCATAGTTCTTTTAGTGTGTTATTATCTTCTTTGAAAGTCAATAAAATGTCATCTGCAAATAGTTGAATTTTTAACTCAATGTCAGTATCTAGTTGAATTCCTTGAATGTTTGGGTTTGCATGTATGCAATTTGCTAATGGTTCTATTACTAATGCAAATAACAAAAGAGAAAGTAGGCAACCCTGTTTTGTACCTTTTGGAATGGTAATAGGCTCTGACAAACAGGATCCTATTTTTATGTATGCCGAAGATTTATTATAAAGACATCTTATTAGTGAGGTAAAATTTTTCGAAAATCCATACTCCACCAGTGCAAGCCAAAGGTAATAGACCTACATGTTATTGAGGTGCAAGCTGCAAAATATCCTGCAGGGAGAATGAAAAGTACATTGCCTATGTGCAATTACAGTACACTGTATGGGATATCTTGGTAATTATTTGCTCGACAGTGGCACAGGAAAATAACTTTCTTGGGTGGCATAAGCTATGGAATCTTGCTGGCTAGGCTTACATAGACCCTTGGGCCAATAGCCTAGTACCTACCTATGAACCTATATGCAGTTAATATGCCTATAACTGGTTGACTTACAAAGTATTGTATGGCATCAGATGAAACCTTAGATGATGCTGAAGAAAACTGCCATTGATATTTGCACTCTAAGCTACATATCTTGAGATATATTCAGGGATTTTAATATTAATAATTATACAAATAATCATAACTTTTCATATTTCTGTGAATATCTCAGTAAGTGTGCACACAAAAAGGAACTTTTTGCTGTCATATGAAAGCTCATGCCTGGCTAACAAAAGTAACCTGACAAAATATGTATAGGTTGTACAGTTTCCAAGATATGACAATTTGTGAAACATTTGAGAAAAGTATCATTTTGGGCTTGTGTGCATAATGCAGAGAATTATGATTGGTTTGCCAATCATAACCTGCTTATTATGTGTTCTAAATACACTTCCACAGCTGTTACGATCCCCCTTGACCCGAGAAGGAGAGGCAAAATGTTATTTTCCAACACCACTCTTTATTACGTTGACAAAGGTTTTCTCAAATGCTGCTATACAAGATCCGATACTGTGATCTTGTATAGCAGCATTTGAGAAAACCTTTGTCAACGTAATAAAGAGTGGTGTTGGAAAATAACATTTTGCCTCTCCTTCTCGGGTCAAGGGGGATCGTAACAGCTGTGGAAGTGTATTTGGTTGTTCACCTTTTGTATTTGCTGTGTTACTATTATGTGTTCTAGACATGGATGACAAGAAATTCACCTTGAGAGCGACACTGGAGTAATGAATCTTGGTATCCATATTGAGAACACATAATTGAAGGTAATATTTTGTAGTGCATTGAGGTTTATCTGCTGCATGGACCACTAGTTACCAGGGAGAAAAATTGCTAAGTGTTTTCCTGGCTTTCAAAGCCATAAAACACTTGGTGAGCACTGTCAGAGAGGTAGAGAGGTAGTGTAATGTAGGTCGTTACATTTACACTCACCTTTCATACCTCTTAACTGTCTAGATTTTCACAGGACATCCAGATTATTGTTTCATATTTTTGGTCTGTTCCTCATAAAATCTGTAGTTTTCAGACAAACCACTGAGGATTGAAGTCACTAAATAATGACTTCCATTTGATTTTCAGTGTCAGTATCCTTCATTTAATGGATGCAACTGTTATTCTAGTAACTGAGTTTATTTGAGAAGATGGGGACACATTACTGCTATGAACGGGGGGGGGGGGGCAGAAACAAATCTTTTATTTCTGCCCCTGTCATTTGCTAGTCAGTACAGGCAGATTTTATTGCCTGGTACTAGACCCAACCTTAACAAGATAAGCAGAGGGTACTTATCATTTGTTAATGTTGGGTTGCAAACCATTCTGGCACTTAACTGGTTTGTCTTTTTCTGAATATTGGAGCATAATTAGCACATTCCATGCACTACTATATAATATGGTATTGAAGTAAAGACTGTGACAGTAACGGGTATTATCAATGCAATGAAGAATGTTTACTGATAATGTTTGTAGTATTTGAATAGCT
The DNA here is from genome assembly GCF_019279795.1 of Protopterus annectens. Classification (NCBI taxonomy): domain Eukaryota; kingdom Metazoa; phylum Chordata; order Ceratodontiformes; family Protopteridae; genus Protopterus; species Protopterus annectens. The sequence goes on from NC_056730.1 coordinate 780,131,537, forward strand.
TTTACTGTTCACAACATATTTACATTTCTTTGTGTTATTTTATTTTAAGTTAACTTTCAAGACAATGCTTTGGAATGTAAATATTTGTGTAGGCTGCTAGAGATGTGACATTCCATATCACATAGGTGTTAATGAGTTAACCTCATTCATTTCTTTGAAAAAGTAAGTGAAGCAGTGGATAGTGGTTATGCAGTGCATACAGCATATCTAGACCTGGCTAATGCCTTTGACACTATTCCCCATGCAGGCATTATTGATAGACTTGTAAATCTATATATAAATCCTTTTATTGTGCAACAGATAGTTTAATAGGTTATCTGACATAACCCATGTGGTAGAATACCAGCTGCTACTCCTGAAATCAAAACAGTTACCAGTGGTGTACCACAGAGCCAGTTTTGGGCCCTCTCCTGTTTTGCATATATTTCTTAGACCATCAGACCAGCACTTCTGGCCAATGATTAACTAACTATGCAGATGATGGTAAATTGGGTGTTGTTATTTGACCTTCAACTGACTCACAGTTACTCTAACATACCTTGGACCATATTAACAATTGGCACAATGATAGTAGTCTTAAATTAAATGGAAAAAATGTAGCATAGTTCATTTTGGTAAACAAAACAATTTTACTTACCATATAGGAGATGCACCCCTCCAATCAGACACTGTTGTAAGGGATGTGGGTATTTTTGTTGATAATTCCTTATTATCTGACCATCATGTCTCCACAATTGTTCAGAAAACCTTTTATCTGGCCAATCTTATTTCCAAAGGCATCTCCACTGGATACAGAGAAGTCTTAATTCCCTTTTACTCATATGTTATCAGACCCATTATTGAATATTATGTAGCTTTTGACAAGTATTTATCCAAACATATCACACAACTTGATAGGTCCTAGAGATTCATAACTAAAAAGATCAGTGGCTTCAAACATCTTAGTTATCAGGAAAGACTGACAGCCCTTTCTCTGTACTCAGTCTCTTACAGACTCCTCAGTAAAGATCTATGTCTAGCCCTTGTTACCACGAAACACCGAATCTGATTTGATCTCCTATTCCTTTGCAGAACTAATGGTACATCAAATACCCAGTTAAAGGAACCAAACCTTCATCTGCAGATAAATAAGATGCATTGATGTGAAAGACTTTATATCCCAATGTATCCCTCACTTTTGGAACAAACTTCAACAAAATTCTAAGCAGTGTAGCACCCTTGCCACCTTAAATTTAAACCTAGATAATTGGGTAGGTAGTTTCAGATTCTCTCCTGGTCTATCCTGTTGTGTCCTCCTTGAGGCTAGAGGGGAAATCTGAATAGGGTTTTTTGGCTAGGCTTGAAATGGCCTGTAGACTGATTGCCTAGTACTTACATATGAACCAACGAACCTAAATATATTATATATAGTATATCTTGCTATATATCTATTTATATATCTACATTTATACTTGCATGTAAACAGGATTGAGAAAGAAATAGCATAAAGCATAAGGCAAAATTGAAAAATTTGTGGTGGATTGCACAGATGGTTGATACAAACACATGTAACATGGTCACACAGGTCTGTGAAATACTTGGTCTGCATGCCATGCAAATGACGATATAATGAGATGAAAGTAAGCAACATTATGGTGATAAAATTGTTGGTGAATGTAAATACGGGTGAAAAACATCTAGGATCAATTCAAAAATATAAAATAAATGCGTAATGAGGAGTGGCCACCAGTGTAGCTGTACTCCATAATTTTGTGGTGAACAATTGCAGAGGTTTTGCTTTGATATTAGAGGTAGCAGGAGGAGTTTTCTTTCTTTTTTTTTTTGATCCACAAGATTAGACCAGTAGCTCTCCTTGCTGCATGCAAACTAACACATTAATTCCTCCAACAGTTAAAGAACCCTCTGATCAATTCATTTACCATTGGAAGTAAAAGTCAGACATTAGGGTATGGGCTAGTCTGACGATCCTATCGACACTGCTGCTTCACCCTAGCATCAACCTTTCAAGCTGCACTATTGCTCCCTTAAAAGATGCATGAATGCTTCTTCATGTGTATAATTTCCCAGCCAAGTGCTACAACACTTGTAATGTGGGCATGCTAGGCTTTTCATGCTATGTCTATACATCTTCATTCCTACAGTTGTTGCAGTTGTTGCTTGGCCTGTTACATTTGCAACAACTGTGTTCCTGCAGTTGTTGCAAATGTTACATGCTAAGCTGCCTCCCTCCTCCAGGATAGGCAATTGAGTATTAAGCACTCACTCTCATCCTTACCTCCTTGTCCTTCAAGCAATAGTGCTGCTAGTTGAACAGGGGTATTTTGGGGGTGCAGTCAGAACTTTATCCTTCTGCCAAAAAGGGCCATTTCTGGGGTTACAGCAGGATTAGCCGACATGTACAGGTTAGAGGTTGTCCTCATAGCCAGTACTCTCAGTATTGCCAAAGTATCTGAATATGCCTAATATACTGTCACTGCCATAACAGAGGCATAGTGGACCACTACTGTTTAGACAAAGATTCATACCTCTAAACTGTCCAGATTTTCACAGAATGTCCAGATTTTTGACCAATATTTTGGATCTGTTCTCATAAAAGTTTTGGTTTTCTGGCAAACCACTGAAGATTGAAGTCACTAAATAATTACATACATTTGAATTTCAGACTGCATATCCATCAGAAAATACATGCCAACACGAATCCTGTTATTCTAGCAACTTTCTAACTTTAAAAGAGCAATATACAAAATCTGTCCCTAGTTTTGCACATTTGTCCCCCCCCCCCCATTATTTTTGGATTTGTTCAGATTTTTCATGCTAAGAGATTGAGAGGTATGCAGAAACTTAATTCAAGAGCTGGTACATGTGTCACCCTCATATGCTGGTATGTAGGATATGTAAAATACTGATCCTTGAGGACACCATGCTATGTGTATCATTGAGCATCATTACTACAGGGACCATCCAGTCATCAGCTGGGGTCACAGTGTGTATATCCCAGGCATCTGCCTCATTGATACTACCAATTCCTTGATTCCATGATGTAGCATGTGGAAGAACATATGTAGTTTCCAGATTTTGCAATGGAGGGAAACAATACTGTGGAGTGTTCTATGAAATAGTCTATTTCACTAAGGTGTACTCGGTGCCATCAACTGTACCCACATAACCAACAGAGCTCCACCTGGTACACAGAGACAGTGGTATGTCATTCTTGGGGAATTTAACAGGTGACCTGAAATGCATGGGACATAATTTACAATGTGTCATAGTGTCACTTAAGCAGTGCCATAGTTCCCACATATGGCACATGGGAAACTTTTGTGCATGGTGACTTCACTCAAGGACATCTCATTAGTGATGCTGGATATGTCTTGGAAAAACTGTTCATGACATCAATGCACAACTCACAGACCATAGCAGAGAATGCTAAAAACTCAACACTGTCACAGACCCACACCATCATCGTGTGTTTGGATTGATGAAGGCCTGCCTCTGCTACTTAGATGCCTCTTGTGACACATTATGTTATGCTTTGGAAACTTGCAGTAAGATATTTGCTATCATAGCAATATTGCACAACATGTTTGTATGCAGACAGTTACAGGGTATTGCCATCAGTGGACAGTATACGCTTAAGCCACTAGTAAAGGAATGGCCTTGTGAAGAGTCATTGGAGGACCTGGCTATAGCAGCTGATCATGCAAGAAGGAAGAAGCAGGCACAGTACGCTGTGGTACTGGCTAAGAAGTAGTGTCTGGTTAGCAACTATGGGCCAAATCACATATAATACTAACTGTGATACATGCAGTAATACAATTAGGCTATACTATACAGTGCATGGCCAGGCCTTACTGTGCATCAGACACAAGCTACCTGTTAACAGAGCATTGAGGGCAGAGCATAATTGTAATCATTTGTATTGGTGGGGAAAGAGCAGTGTGGAGGTCTAATGATATGGTTGTACATATGTATGTGTCATGGTCTGACAATTTCAGAGAGTTTGGAAGACTGTGCAGGGTCTGGGGTGGTGCTTTGTATGTGGAATAGGTACTCAGAAGTGAAGTTTGTTGGTAAATATGTGTGTGGTTGAATATTACCCTGCATATTTTGCTGCACTTGTGTGCTTATATTGGTGACAGGTCTATGGAGCCCTCAGTAGGCAGTGACACCAGTTGTGCATGTCCCTATCTCTAGGGATATTCCCTGTGAGGAATGCCACTAGCACAGTGGCTGTCACAGAGGACAGTGGTCTTTGTGAGCATTGACAATGAGATGCACCATGGTGATGACCATCTCATATGTCTTGTCTGCAGGAGTGATCATGCAGGGCAATACCACACTCAGCACTGGTAGTAGGCATGGATGCTATGCTGCTACATAGTTAACATACCTGTCCCATGGTCTGTTTCTCCACAGGAGGTATATGAATGACAGACATGTGAATGGTATCAGCCCTAGATTTTGGTAGTGGACATTCATCTTAAGATACAAAATCTGCCCAAGACACTGGCAGCATGTTACTGATGTATGTTAAGACCTCTCTGAGTCATTTTATAACCTGTGCACTAAATTCTCAGCTGTGCTGTAGCTAATGTGGCATTAACCTGCACCCTGAAGACTGCCCTGCATAAACATTATGCAGTGGCCATTGAGTCACCTAGCTTGGACAGAAAGTGGGACCCTTGGCATTGCTGGACACTAGCATGCCACCCTTTACTGCTGTCCCCAAACTGGTTGGGCCACTAATGTGCACTTTTGGCTAAGGGTCAGGAGATAAAGATCTGACCCATGAAGTAGTGCCAACCAGTTAAAGTCCTTCATTGGTTCCCAGGGACTTGGGCAGATTGCACAGGTAGCTGGGTTGTCTATGTGGAAGGGGTAGGTAATATGCCCGCTACAATGTCTTTGGCTACAGTAGAACTGTGGCCTCTGACTGTGCCATGCTTTGGCTGTCTTAATCGTCATGTTCAGATAGGTTCATAGGTTCATAGATTAGTACTAGGCTAACTGCACTTTTGGGCCACTTGAAGCCTAGCCAGTTACCCCATGTGAGAATCAAACCCTGCACCTTGTGTCTTTAAGGTAAACACCATACCCATTATGCTATCCTTCCAGATTCATTAACATCAAGCATACCCATATCTGTGGTTAAGAACCCAAACACTGAATCATTCATGAAAGCAAATAGGAGCCCCCTTGTGTATCAGTGCTGCTTGGTGACAATCCCAGTTCCCAGTACTGCAACAGCAGTTTATCAGTATGACATGCAAAGACTGCAAGTCCAAATACTTTGTGAAGAATGTTGTACTGCTGAAGCCATGAAGTGCCTGTAACAATGACATAACAGTATTCAACATAGGAGGGCCTATGACTGTGGCTTGTTGCAGTACATTATACATATATAATGACATACCCACCTAGAGTATCATCCACAAAGACTTGTGGTGGTGGGTGAAGTTCTGCACTAATATCAAGTCCTCCACTAATTATGACAGAGTAGTTTATCATCCAGACAGGGATACCAGGAACTACTGTGTATCTATGAAGGTTTCCTGTGTTGACATTACCTCACCCATGGCCATCCTATGTCATATCAGGGCAGTAGCCTTGTTGTGGGCATAGTGGGCAGTGTCAATGATCCTACATCACAATAATTGCAGACCTATTATGGTCACTAGCAGCACTGACATCCACAACAAGATCTCACCTTACATGTTAGCTGAAGGCCTGGTTTCCTTTGTCAGCCTTCAGAAATGACCAGCTGTGTATGTGGATGGAGAATGTCTCCAACTGCTTGAGCTGCTTGGACTTTAGAGATGGCTGTATACAAATCAGCAGCTTAATCTTAGCTTTACCAGAGTGAATACAGAAACTGAGGAAAGAGAGCTGGTGAACTTGTATTTTGGGGTAAAATGCAGTTACTGGGTAGTAAGTACACTGCCTGGATGTTCACAAAGAAGAAATTTAGAGAATCTAAAAGAACATCAACCAGAAAATGTGAAGAGAAAACATTGTCTGGGAAGAATCCTGCAGCTGTTTTGCAGAAAGCAATTCAAGCTTCAGCATTGGTACAAGGGAAATCTTTCAGTAATTTAGACAAAAAAAAAATCACATGTACCCAGAAGTGATTAAAATAAATGAAACACCAAAAGGAATGCATCAATTATAAAAAGCAAAAGGCTGGAAAATAGAAGAATCCTGAACTAACTCTTCAAATGAACTAAAAATAAAAATGCAAAATCAGAGGTTGAAATGAAGAAAAGACCAACTGAGTATGAAGATTCCAAAGAAGAGACATTTCAGAAAGTAGCACAGTTAGATGACACAGCACGCAGTAAGACACACAACTGTGGTAATTAAAAGGGGACAATGACTGTAATGTCCAAACCTGGCCTTGAGAAAGCAGCCAAGACCTGTATTAGTAAAGATACAATTATATCAGCAGAAAGAGATGATCCTGCCAAAACTGTGACAGAAAAGAAAAATATTAAAAGTTGGAGACAGCAGAGTTTCCGTGGAAAATGATTATTCACTGTACACCAGGCAGAAGAGAAGCACATTTATCCAGCAGTCAGGGAATGCTGAGAGGCAGGTGTGAGATTCAAGCTGCTGTATCCAGCTGTCTTCAGAATATTTTTTTCCCGGAGGATCAAAGAGATTTTTGGATGCAGACCAAGCTATGTAGGAAGTAAAAAAAAAAAAAAATATATATATATATATATATATATATATGTGTGTGTGTGTGTGTGTGTGTATATATAATATGGTTTCACTTCAGAATGTCGAGTTACTGAAAACTCGAACGTCATATGGTCGAGGCCATATGATCGAGGTTTTAGAAACTCAAAATTGTAAAGTGTTAAAAAAAAGACTTAAATTTAGCTTAATATAAGTTTTTTTACAGGGGGGGAGTCCCCTTGCACCCTCCCTACTTAGATATACCATCGCTGTGATTGCATTATAGTGAGGAAACTGGAAATCTCCCATTCTGCGCTTCTGCATACAGTGCGGAACGGGAGATTTCCCTTTTCCCCACTGTAGCGCGATGTCGGAGTTTGTATATTTAAGTGAGGGGTGCAGCGAGGCTTACCCCCCTGCAGAAATTATGTGTTTCACTTTTTTTTTATTTCAGTTCGGAATATCAAGTTTCTGAAAACTTGATCATATGGTCTCGACCATATGAAGTTCAAGTTTTCAGTAACTTGACATTCTGAAGTGAAACTGTATGTGTGTGTGTGTGTGTGTGTGTGTGTGTGTGTGTGTGTGTGTGTGTGTGTGTGTATATATATATATATATATATATATATATATATATATATATATATATATATCCAACAAATTATGAATCAGCAAGCGGAAGGGTGATTCTGCTTTTCATTTCTTTTAGGCTCACAGGTTCATAATAAGTACTAAGTTACTTGCCTTTTTGGGCCACTTTATGCCTAGCTAATTTACCTCAGAGGTGAGAATCAAGCCCTGTAACATGTGTGAGGCAAACACTTTAACCAGGCAAACCACCTTCTCCACAAAATAAAGCTTATAGAGAGACATTACCAGATAAATAGTTTCCATTTCCAAAGGAAAATGCTTGATAGAAAAAAAAAACAGGAGTTGACTAGAAGAATCAGGAGTACCTTGGACATGAACTAGTCTGAAGAAGACCAACAACAGCGAAATTAGTGAATAGATGTGAGACTATAAAGCATCAATCACATTTGTGAAATATGATTTTACAAGAAAAAACTGTCTGAGAAAGACTGTTTTTTTACTTAGTTAAACATGTGGGTAGACTGTAAAGCATGTATCCCACATTCTGTCTTTAATGTTTAGAAGGACACTAAAGATAGAAAATAAGCAACTGTAACTAAATTGATTTTGTTTTTATTAGCATTTGTATAAAACATTTCATGATATATAAACTGTATGTTATATTGTGTAGCAGTTCCGTGTAGGGTACATCATCATCTTCTTTCGGCTGTTCCCTTTAGGGGTTGGTACAGCGGATCATCTGTTTCCATTTCTTCCTGTCCTCCGAATCTTGCTCTGTCACACCAACCACCTGCATGTCCTCTCTCACCGCATCCATAAACCTTATCTTAGGCCTTCCTCTTTTCCTGTTACCTGGTAGCTTCATCCTTAGTATCGTTTCCCAATATACTCAGCATCCCTCCTCAGCACATGTCCAAACCAACGTAATCTTGCCTCTCTGGCTTTGTTTCCAAACCTTCCAACCTGGGCTGACCCTCTAATATACTTATTCCTAATCATGTCCACCCTCGTCACACCCCGTGCAAATCTTCACATCTTTAACTCTGCCACATCCAGCTCAAACTCCTGCCTTTTTGTCAATGCCACTGTCTCCAACCCATATAACATAGCTGGTCGCACTACCCTCATGTAGACCTTCCCTTTCACTCTTACTGGTACTCGTCTGTCACAAATCACTCCTGACACTCTTCTCCACCCACTCCATCCTGCCTGTGCTCTCTTCTTCACCAGTCTTCCACACTCACCATTACTCTGAACTATTGATCCCCAGTATTTAAACTCATCCACCTTTGCCACCTCTACTCCTTGCATCCTCACCATTCCTATATCCTCCCTGTCATTCACACACATATATTCTGTCTTAGTCCTGCTGACCTTCATTCCTCTTCTCTCTAGAGCATATCTCCATCTCTCCAGGGTCTCCTCCACCTGTTCCCTACTCTCACTACAGATCACAATGTCATCTGCAAACATCATAGTCCACGGGGACTCCTGTCTGATCTTGTCTGTCAAGCTGTTCATCACCATTGCAAATAAGAAAGGGCTCAGAGCTGATCCTTGATGTAATCCCACCTCTGCCTTAAATGCATCTGTCACTCCCACAGCAGACCTCACCACTGTCACACTACCCTTGTACATATCCTGTACCACTCTTACATACTTCTCTGACACTCCTGACTTCCTCATACAATACCACAACTCCTCTCTAGGCACCCTGTCATATGCTTTCTCTAAGTCTAAAAAAACACAATGCGACTCCTTCTGACCTTCTCTGTACTTCTCCATCAACACTCTCAGAGCAAACATCACATCTGTAGTGCTGTTTCCCAGCATGAAACCATACTGCTGACCACTAATCATCCCTTAACCTAGCTTCCATTACTCTTTCCATAACTTCATGCTGTGACTGATCAGTTTAATCCCTCTGTAGTTACTACAGCTCTGCACATCACCCTTATTCTTAAAAATCTGTGCCAAAACACTTTTTCTTAATTCCTCAGGCATCCTCTCACTTTCCAAGATTTCATTAAACAATCTAGTTAAAAACCACTGCCATTTCACCTAAACATCTCCATGCTTCCACAGGTATGTCATACAATCAGGTAAATTTTTAATAAGATAATAAAGTAAATAAGTTATTTTTGTTTGTCAAAATATAGGTTATACACTATAACAAGATAAGAAAGGATGGAGATAAGGAAGCTTAAGTTAATATAATACTGTGTTCTTCAGCTGCAGGGGTGGGGTGTGGTGTAGAAGTGAACATAGAATTAAGATAATAATTTCCCTAGATTTTACAAGGATGGATGTCTAGATTAATGTCCCTGTCTTAAGCTAGAAGTTTTTGTAAACAAACAGTCTTGAAATTCAGACAAATGATGAAAGACATGAGAAATGTTAAGTTTCTTACATCTGCAAAGATATTAGCTTTTTGCTTTTTCCATTACTAAATATTCTTTATGGGAGACATGAAGTCTGCAGCTGAGACCAGGGGGATATTGTACATTATGTTTGAGTGAAATTTACAAAGATTTCTTCATGCCTCTGTAGAATTGTTAGTTGCTTTTTTCTCATTCCTTACTGCATTTACATGGAGTGGATCTGTCTTCATGTGCAAGCAATTAATCCTGACAGTTCTGAATATTCTTTGCTGAGGAAATGCACAATTTAAAGATATAAATGCAAGCAGTTCAGTAAGAAATAAAGTCTGAAATTACAAAAAGTGAATAATAAATAGTATCCTCTTCAGTACTCTTAATACTTTTCTATATTTAAAAAAACAGTGTACAATTTAGTTTTATGTAAAGGTAGCTAGTGCACTTTTGTTAGGGCTAAAACTGAATGTTTCTGAAAGCATCAAACTGTTTTTTCATCTGAGAGGGGAATAGAGCACATGAAATAACAGACAGTAATCAGTGAAAGTGGGAATACAAGCTTCACTTTAATGTGGGTGTTCTTAATTTTGGAATGGGTAATGCCTGTGGATGGAGCTGTTGAGTTGGGGCAATTGTTCCTATCTGGAGGGTTAAAGTTTATTTGTTGAAAATGTACATACTTCTGTGTGTTTTCATTAAAGCAAAAAGTCTTAAAAAGGTGGCATAGGTTCAAATAGAGATAAAAAACACTTTGCTAGAATCTACCATTGCTAGAATCGCCTTGTGTTCTGACTGAGTGTGCTTCTCAAACAATCTGGAAATATAGAGCTGATAAGTATATTTTTGGCACTTTTTAACTGTTCAGAGTTCTGCACTATGTTAAGTTTTGCTTGACTAAATTATTTATATATTTGCTGGCATTGTTTTCTGATACTCTAAGTGCCTCCATTTTAAATTTTTCCTAATTTACTGCTTTCTGCACATGTTTTAGTCATTTTTTAATTTAATCGCATTTATTTAAACTGTATTTGCTTTAATAGTGCTACACACTCATTTCATTAAAATTATTTTAATGCTGTTTTAGCTGCTTTAGCTGCTTTTCTGTAAAAAAAAGTTCTAAGCTTCTTTCCCACCTTTCGTGTAACTAGTATAGTCCAGATACAGATTGGCTGTATCCAGGATTGTTTATAGGCTTCTGAGCTCCCCAAGCCTTTCTGTGTTGCAGGGAAGCCTTTTAGCTTATTAGTAGGAGTAGTAAGCACTATATAGCCTATCTGCCACAAGAGAAGTGGTTTCTGGCCCAGAAACTGTAGTTTAGTGTCCTTTTGGGCAGTTTTTCCATCCCCTTCAACTTTCTAGTTTAAAAGCCCACTTTTGCACTTGTTTCCCACCTTTCCTCTAACTAGTCTGGTCCTGACACAGATTTGCTGTATCCAGGACTGTTTGTAAGTTTCTGAGCCCCCCCAAGCCTTGCTGTGTTGGAGGGAAGCCTTCTAGCTTATCAGTGGGAGTGGTAAGCACTAGGTAGCCTATCTACCACAAGAGGAGGGGTTTCTAGCCCAGAAATTGTAGTTTATTGAATGTTTGGGCAGTTTTCTATCCCTTTCAACTTTCTGGTTTAAAAGCCCACATTTTCATGGGTTTGTACTTGTTTAAGCTCTGTTCAGTAGCGCCGAGCTGAGGTAAACTATTACTGGTGCCAGAAAGTCTGCTCTTCAGTTTTCCCCTCAGATCCTGCTAGTTCTTTCTCGCTTGCACTTCAAATAGCCTAATTGCTTTGCACTTCAACAGGTTTTTGTAGCAATTATTATAGCACACCTAAGAGCCATCAGCACTAGTCATTATTCACGGAAATCACTCCAGTACTTAGTAGTTATGACCACCCCTCCTGGCATTATTAAAGGAAAGTTCCCTGTGATTTCTCCAATTAACCTGGTGCACTTGGGCATTCTGAGGCAGTGTAGCAACTGCCTCATGTACACAGACAACCTTCTCCTCTTACCTCCCCACACACAGACTTATATCTACAAATTGGAAGCTATGCACTCTCCAGCCAAGACCGGACTAGCTGGTCAAGAGGAGAAGGTCAACACCTGCACCATGCCACATGGAACACATAGCCCTGCAGAACACCCACTATCACAGCTCTCACATAAAAACACAAACCACACACCCACCTTCATGGAGGCACTCAATAGAAATTTACCCAAACAGCAGAGACCTCCAAGACAGAAACGTACTCGACCACCACAACACAGCACAAACCACAGGACACATAGCTCACCTCCACAGTGAGCCCCTCAACCTAATCCCCTAAGGCTAAACACCTTGCCCAATACACTAATCGTAGGTGTCTCAATAGTGAGGTACACAGATGTCCCACTCACTAGGTTGAATAAGGAGAAGGTAACAGTCAGCTGTCTATCAGGTGCCAGAATTTGACACATAACACGTACTCAGGTCACTGCACAAGCATGACTCTGTCATTGTCCATGTGGGTGTGAATGAGCTGAGATGCACCTCCCTGGACTACATGAAAAGAGACATGGTGGAGCTCTCAGAGTACGTGGCCCAGACAGGTATGACACTAGCCCTGAGCAGCACCCTACCATCACCCAGAATGATACAGCAGTACAAACAAAACATGATTGACTTCAACAATTGGCTAAGTTTCTGTTGTCATTCTAAGAAGATCCAGTATCTGTCTGCTTGGGATGACATGATTGACAGACCTCGATGCTTTGCCAGAGATGGCCTGCATCTGTCATCCCTGGGTTTCCGGGTACTAGCTAAGGCTCTTGCCACCCCTATAGTGCCTTTTTAGGTGGTGTTCCAAAGACCATATTACCACCATAACAGCTATAAATAAATGCAATCTGAGGGTCATGCTGCCCAGTGCTAGAAGTTTAAATCTCAAGATGCACTCACTGGAAGCACTCCTCAAAATGGAGAACATCGACATTTGTGCTGTAATGGAGACCTGATTTAAAGCAGCAGAAAGCACCCCTGCACTACTAGGCTATAACTCATTCCACACCTTTCAGCCCCGAAACATAGATCAAAGCTCCAAAGGCAGTGGTGTCTCCATATTCATAAGGGATACACACACCTCCAGACTAGTAGCCCAGCATAATGCATCTGAGATATTTCAGGTACAACTAACATTGGGTAAGATTGCGATCCAGGACATATCCTTCTATAGGTCCCCAACCATGTCCCTAGACTCTCACTCCATGTTCTTAAGCACCATGGAATCTATCAAGGTCCAACCCAACACTCTTATACTAGGAGACTTCAACTACCCCTCCATCTACTGGGAAAACTACTCAAGCACCAATGCATTGGCCCACCGCTTCCTGGAATTCATCAAGTCCAATGTCCTGGACCAGCTCATTCTTACCCCCACTAGAGGAAGCAACATACTTGACCTGGTTATTACTAACATGGGCAACCGTTGCTCTACACCAATAGTCAATTCCACCCTGGTTAGATCTGACCACAAACTAATCACCATGGAAATCCACATCTCACCCACACCCCCCGCAAAGGTATCCACCATGAAAAACTTCTCCAAAGCTGACTTTGGACTCCTAAAAACAGAGGTGGCTATCTTCTCAGCACCCATGCAAATGGAAAATAGATGCATGACTGCCGAATCATACACCAATGCACTGTACAAACATATACATAAATGCATGGAACTAGCCATACCCAACAGAACCAAGATGCTGTCCTCCATAAAAAGGAAGCCAGTCTGCTGGTCCCCTGCCATTAATAAACTCTACAACAGAAGGAAGAAACTGTTGCAGAAAAAAGTGAAGTCCCAAGACTGGAAAATTTCCCTTATTAGCCTCAAGAAAAAGTTGAGATCCCTCATCAAAACCTCCAAAGCCAGCTATGAAGGCAGAATTGTGGCAGACACTAAAAACAACCACAAAGCCTTCTTTAGTTCTATAAAGAATCTCCATGGCAATACCCAGATTTGCTCTGAGTTACTGCAGAATGGTACCTCCTATACTGAGCCAACACATATATTGCCAACATACTGGCCAACAGATTCAGTGCCAACTTTACCCCTCTCTGCCCCCCTAAAGGACCAATCTCAATAGCAGTAAAATGCCAGGCACCCTGCATTACTGCAGCACAGGTTAAAGCTGCATTGTCTAAGGCCAAGAATACAGCTTCCATTGGACCCGACAGTATCCCTGGCTGTGTTCTACATGAATTACAAAGTGAACTGGCACCACATCTGTGTGCTCTGTTCACTCACAGCCTCACCTCAGGTTTTGTCCCTACCAAATGGCACACTGCTACAGTCATCCCTCTTCATAAAGGAGAAGTGACTACAGACCCTGGAAATTATCGCCCCATTAGTCTGACGAGTCTCATATGTAAGTCTATGGAGTGCATCATCATGGACCTAATTAACTAGGATATAAGGAATCTCCAAACTCTAGATTCCACCCAGTTTGGTTTTGTGAACAGTAGATCATGCCTGCTCAACCTGGTTGACTTCTTTGAGTCAGTCACCAGAGCGGTGGATGAAGGTAAGTCAGTTTATACAGCATACCTTGATCTGGCCAAGGCCTTTGATACCATTCTTCACTCAGGAATTATTGATAAACTCACAAAACTAGGCATAAACCCCTATATCATTAGGTGAGTTGCAAACTGGCTCACAGATAGAACACACAGTGTGAAAGTAGCAGACTCCAAGTCAGACTGCTGACCAGTCATGAATGGAGTCCCACAAGGATCGGTCCTGGGTCCTCTTCTGTTTGGCATCTACTTCTAAGAAGTCCAGACCAATATGAAGGGACTCTGCCTGACCAAATTTGCAGACAACTGCAAGCTGGGAGCCATTATTAATTCCCCAAGTGATGCAGACATCCTACAGAAAGGCCTCACTGAGACCAGTGACTAGTGTCGAAACCATGGCTTTAAGCGTAATGCCAAAAAATGCATTGTCATCCCCTTTGGGAAAAACTCAGTTCCCACTAATTACCACATCGATGGGAGCCCACTGAATACTGAAGGTGTTATAAAAGATCTGGGGGCGCAGGTTGACAGCAACCTCTCCTTTGACCACCACATTGCCACTGTGGTCATAAAGTCCTTCTATGTGACACATCTCATTACCAAGGGTTTTGCATCCAGGAAGAAAGAGGTCATCATTTCTCTCTACTCTTTCCTCATTAGACCAATCATAGAGTATAATGCTCCATTTGGCATGTACCTCACTAGACACCTCCAACAGCTGGAAAGGCCACAAAAGTACCTAACAAAGAGGATCCTAGGCCTTAAACACATGTCCTACATGGACAGACTCAAAAAACTCCAGCTATTCTCTGTCTCATATTGTCTATTAAGAGACAATCTCTGCTTCATTTACAAAGCCATGTCTGACACATCTCTGTTAGAAATGCAACATCTAAAAAAATCCCAATCCTTCCATACCACACGCTCCAGAGACCTCAACCTCATTACCACAATCAACAGAACGTTCTGGAGGGACAGGTTCATAACCCAGAGACTGACCATGATCTGGAATAGACTTCCTATACATGTCAAGCAGAGTGCCTCACTAGCCCTCTTGAAGAGAAATTTTGATGAGTGAATGGGAAATAGAAAGTTCACCCCAGGGATCACTCCAGTGGCTCTACTTGATAGAGACACTGGGAAGTAATGACGGGCAGCACAATGCCAGGGCACTTCTATGGACTAGGCTTGTAAAGGCCCTAGGGCCATTAGCCTAGTACACACCTATGAACTGTCTAAAAAGATCAGCCTGGCAAACAATATGTGCATGTAAGACAGAAGTTGGACATACACATTTAGAAAAAAAGCAGTTATTTATTATATTTGGGGACAATACATTTTTTTAACATAATGACTACTGTATCTATAGTTTCTTAGAATGTAAATAGTCTTACAGGTACAAACATAAAGGAAAGAATATTGAATTATATTACAAATGTAGAGTCCAAATAGCAATGCTGCAGTAGACCCATTTGGAAAGAAGTGAGCATGTGAATTTGACAAAGAGATTATTTTAGAATGGATATTAACAGAATATCAAGGACAAAGGAAAAAAGGAAGTAATAATAATGATTGATAGAGGGGTTCCAATAGAAATGAAAGAGGGAAATAAAATACAATACTGGTAGATTTGTGGTGGTAAGGGGCTATTGACAAGGGAGGAGGATTGTGCTGGTATATACTTCCATTCCATCCAAATTACTGTATGGAACGTAAGAAAACTTTGGGATAAATAATCAGCTTTCAAGGAATATTACCGATAGGTGAGGACTGGAACTTGATTTACAATAATGAGGATTTTTCAGGGGAACCTAGAAGGGGAAGTGTAAAAAAAGAGGGTATATTTCTGAAGTAATTTATGAAAATATTGGGAGTGGAAGGTGTGAATTGATTACTAGGAGCTCAGACAGAATTTACATACCATTCCCCAAGGTACAATAACTGGGCTATTTTGAAATTGTATAGGATTATGTGCATTTCACTGAAAACTTTAATACACATCCAATAATTATTTCATATCATGCAGCAATAAAGAGTAAGATAAAAAAATCAGAATAATGAAGTAAAAATGAGACTAGGGTGCTTCCCCACCTACCTGTTAAAAAGAGAGAAATTCAATGAATGGGTAGTGGAAATTATTTGAGAGGTAAATACATAAATGTCTTTAGGAGGGACAGCTAGTGAGCAGGATAAAATGAAAATAGAGTTGAAATAGTGTAGAAATAAAAAATATAAAGAAATATAGTCCAGAAGTAACAGGAAATGTTTAGAGGGCCTGACAAAGGTTACAATATTACAGAATAAAGGGAATCTTACAGAGCAAGAAAAGGAAAAACTTCAGAGTAATAAAGAGAAAATAAGGGAGTATTTGGATAGTATAAATGAGTTTAAAAATATTGCTGTTACACAACTATTTTTGATAACTCCAGAGCACAAAAATGTTAGTACAATGACTTAGGCTACAGAAAGTAGAGGGAGTTGTTGCCAAACTTAGACAGCCTATGATAAGAAAAAATAACCAGAAATCCTGTAGTGGTATTAGGAAAGAGTACAAATGAAAACATTTATGGATGAAATAATTACACCAAGGTTGAGGAAGATGAATCTCAACAACTAATAGTTAAGATAGAGATAAGATAAAGACAGTCAGGTATAATGAATTGTCCAGGAAGTCTCCAGGAACAGATGTGGAAGGCTGGAAGTTAGGAGGGAAGAAAGTGATAAAGATGTTTAAAACTATTTTAAAAGGAAGGGAAAAAAACAGCATTTTTGAAGAAATATGTGGTGGCTGTATTATCCAAAGAGGATAAAGGTCCATCAGACTCAGCTTCATATAGACCAGTTTCAATTTTCAACCAGATTCTAAAGTGTTTATGTCTATATGAGTTAAGATAATTGTGATATTCTCGCCAACATTGATGCATCTGGATCAAGCTGGTATTATGGAGGGGTGGCAACCATTTGACAACATCAATAAAACAGTGATGATGTAGAGTGAAGTAGAATTTAAGAAAATATTGCTGTTATTGTCAGGTCTTGATGCAGACAAAGCATTCAACAGAGTAAGATGAGATTTTATGAGTAGGGCAATGAAAGTATTTGCACTCCATAATCTAATAATAAAGTTAATTAAGAGGATATAGGAAAGGTCAAAGGCAAGAAGTACAGTGGGACTCAAGGGTTCCTCCCCAATAATTTGTGTTTGAATAGAGGAACCAGGCAGGGATATCCTATTTCCCATTTATTTGCTTTATATTTATAGTCTTTGGCAAAGAAAATAAGGTACTCAGAAATGTAAAGATATAATTGGTATGTTAATCAAGAATACTTGACATTATTTGCAGATGATCTTGTTTTGTACTTGTGTGGGGTCTGCATGTCCTCCCCTTGTTCATAAGGATTTCCTCCGCTGCTCCAGTTTCTTCCAGATTCCAAAGACATGCAGTAGGTGGATTGGATACTCTAAATTGGAAATAGGTGTGGGTATGTTTGCAAGTGTGTAGTCTGGAAGAACTACCAAGGCAGGGCTAGCCACCCAGAGGAAACCCATCAGCTTTAGATGATTGTCACTGGTGAAGTGACACCCCAACCCCATCTGCAAAAATGGGAAAAATGGATTGTGGATAGATGGATGAAATCCAGAAAAGATATTTAATTTTTGTGGAACATAAGGATACAGTTTCATGTCTTTTCAAGATATAAAATTAAAAAGATAAAAGAGACTATAGCTGGAAATAATGTACCCACACATGAATTGGTTCATTAATACCAATATTCATAGGAACATGACAAGATAAATATTTAGGAGTATGGATTAAAAAGACTTCTGTTATGGCAGCTAAGGATATGTGGGAAGAGACTTAATAAAAAATAATAAAACAGTGAGAAACCGGAAGCTATTGCTTTGAAAAGATATTTTAGAGCTACACGATTAAGGCTCATGTATATAATGTAAGCAAAAGGTTATAATTCAAAGTGAAAAGAGATAATGATGAAGCAGGGGTGAGTGATTTGAAAAAAATGAGAGAGTGGTATTTTGGATGCTGATCCTTGAGTAGAATAATAACCATTTCAGATATTATAATCCTAAAGTTGTAGAAGGTATTTTGAGAACTAAGACAGCCCAGGAGTGGAGAAAGGATATTTTGCCAAAAGAGATGACTATAAGAAAAGGTACAGATAATAGGCAAATGATGGTGAGAATTTACTGGAGAAAACTGGCAAAGGAACCAAAATATTGGGAGCAAATGGAGAGGGAAAGGTAATAGAGTGGGATGAGGCCAAAAGAAGTTTGGACTGCAGGTTCCAGACTGCCTTCTCTGCTAGGGACTGATATCAGAGTGTAGGCAAAAAGAAGGGGATAATGGGATTCTGAAGTGAAAGACCTGCTGTTGTAGAGTTTTTATTTGATATTTAGAACAGAAGTTACTGTGAAAGGGGAGATAATTAGTACAGTATATAAAATATGGTATGATAACTATAAAAAATTAATCAAGAGAGGTGGTTAGAAAATATACTGGAAGGAAAACTGGAAAAGCAATTTGCCAAGGAACAATGGGAAGACATATGTATGACTCCCAAGTATGCAACAAAGTCCAGAAGGTTTAGGATCTTTGCTTGGAAGAGTTTGCACAGGTATTTTATACCATGAGTAGACATCTAAGAATTTTTCTTCAGGCAGATAGTAAAAAATGAACGCATATTGAGGAATAAAGAGATAATGGGGACATATGTTTTGGAGGTGGAATGAGTTAACAGATTTTAAAATTCTCTACAGAGTACTCTGGTAGAAATAATGGCTGAGTAAATGGCTGAAACTAAAGATATGATTTTATTTAGCAGAGACACAAGATCTGAAATGTCTGTATATTGTAAGGCTTTATTAAGTTTAATTTTGTTGGCTGCCCAAAAGACAATTACTATAAAATGTTTAACAAAGTCAACAAAAGTCCAATCTTTTTCAGCCTCTTTTTCTTTCAACCCCATATTTCACAAATGTAACTGTTGCTTTATAGTCCTCATTCAAATACCCATTTCTTTCCAAATGTGTCTCCTGCAGCATTGCTATGTGCACTCTGTATGTCTTAATATAATTCAGTACTCTTTTCTTTTTGTCTATACATGTAAGGACATTTACATTCCAAGATAATATGGATAGTATAGCCATCATGATAAAAAGTTATTGTTCCGACCTGTTGCTCGTCCCTCTCTAACAGAGATGACAAGCAGGCAGGGTATTTCATTTAGATGCTTTAATACATAAAAACACATCAGGATGCATAGCAGCTTCATAAAATATAAACAAACTGGTTAACAGACAGACCTTACATACATACAGTCTTACATTTCAGCAGCTTACTACAAAATGGCAGTCAGACTGCACTTGCTCAGTATTTATACACTTGTGCAAGCCCTTGGAGAGCTTCTTAAAGATACATGCACACATATTGATTTAAATCCTCCCTCTTAAAAAAATTGTCCTTTGTAAACATAATATTAGAGTTAGACATGCATTACTATAGATATTAGAAACAAAGCACAATGTTCATGTCCAAGTTGTCATGTATATGCTACAGAGTTTGGAGATATGACCAAATCTCATAACATAACAATTTGGACTGAATTTAGCAACAGGAATAGTCTTCAGTGAATAACTCAGGAGCTTCTGGATTCATCACAGGAACTGAAATATTTTCTGGAACTTCCTGAGGAATTGGAACATCAGACAAGTCACTCTGAGATAAGGAGTCTTTCTCACAGGCTATGTGCTGTGGCATAGGCTCAGACGCCAGTCTCGACTGTTTCAGAATTCCACCTAAACTCTGCTCCTTCTGATTCCACAATGTATGATCTCAGCTTTGGGCAAATACTCTTCACGACACCAATTTGATCATAAACTTTGGATGTTTGCATTCTTACTACTTCTTCTCATAATGGATGAAGAGGTTTGCTGGTTTTATCATAGTAGGACTTCTGGGTTAGGCATTTCTTCAACAGATTGGCTTTCACTGACCTGTTGTTCTTCACACATGGAACCAACAATTAACTACTGATTGGTAATGTGGTTTTGGTTTGTCTCCACAGAGGTCTCTGAGCAGGTGAACCAAGATGTTTATCCCGAGAAACATTTCTGAGATTCACGAGATTCAGGAAAACATCACTATTATCTAATTTTAACTTCTCTAGTAACTGTTTTGCACTTTGAACTGCATGTTCTGCCAAACCATTAGACTGCGGGTATTCAGGGCTACTCATGACATGAGTAAAGTCCCATTCTTTGGCAAATCCTTTGAACCGTTAGCTTGTAAACTGCATGCCATTGTAAGAAATAACTTTATGCGGACTACCATGCACTGCAAAATGATGCTTCATCTTAGTAATAACAGAACTGGATGTTAGATTAGGAATTAGGTCAATCTCAAAACAATTAGAGTAACAATCTACTAAACACCAAATAATGTTAAAGATTCCACTCGAAGATGTCGGTGGCTACTGTTGACCAGGGTAGTTCAGGAATCTGGTTTAGCTGAAGTGGTTCCTTCTGCTCATATGTCTTTGTACTGCTACACACAGAACATTATGAAAGTGCTCTCTCAATATCTAATGACATAGAATATACTCGTCCTCTCGCCCTTCTTTTGGTAAAGTCGGTTCCTGGGTGACCCCAATGCTAGACAGTAATGTACTCATGTTGCAAGGACTTTGAAACAATTACTTTTGGATCGTTCATGGTGATACCATTGTCAGACAAAATCTCATCTCTGTATGGAAAATAAGGTTGCACTTCTTGAGGTAAACTAGATTGCTTTGATGGCCATTCTTGATTGATAAAGTGGTTAAGCCTTTGTAAAACTGGATCTGTTGCTGTATGGTCTCTTAACTCATCAATACATGTGGAAGAAAAACTTCTCACTTCCATGACTTCAAAATCAAGGTTCTCATTATTGTGCTGTTCTGTGGTGTTTCTGAGTGATCTGGATAATGTATCATTAAGTTAAAGAAGTTTTCCTTTCTTGTAGACAAAAGTGAAATTATACTTTTGCAATCCCAGCATCATACATTGCAGTCTGGCTGGAGCTGAATACATAGGCTTTCTCAAGATAGTGACTAGGGATTGGTGGTCTGTTTCAATCTGGATAGGTCTACCATAAACATAACCGTGGAACTTTGAACATGCGAACACAACTGCCAAAAGCTCTTTCTCGATCTGGACATACTGCATTTAATTTTGGGTAAGAGATCTCAATACAGTTCTGTCTTTCAGGACATGAAATGCTCTTTGGTGTTGCTCTAAGTAAGACCATGATACATCTTTACATGTCAGCTCTCTGAGTGGTGCTGATATTTGACTCAAGTCTGGAATGAACTTGCTTAGATAGTTAACCATGCCAAGAAAACATTGCAGGGCTTGAACATTGTCTGAAGCTGCCATCTTGAGAATGGTTGTTTTCTTAGAAGGGTCTGGTAGTAATTCTGAACTGGTAAATGAATGAACAACATAAGTAACTCCTTGTAGCTTGAATTTTCCATTTCTGTGGATTGAGCTTAAGATTTATTTGACATGCCCTTTCCAGAACTTTTCTGAAGTTTCTTTCATGCTCAGCTTCACCATGACCTCCTACTTGTATGTCTTCGACTATAATGGCACAGGGATACTCAGAAAGTGTTGCTCCATTGCATGGTGAAACATTTTACTTGCAGAATTTATCCCAAATGGCATTCTCAAAAATCTGTACCTTCCAAACAGAGTACTGGATGTAGTAAGCAATGATGATTTCTTTTCAAGCTGAATTTGCCAAAATGAACTTTTTGCATCTAAGACAGAAAAAACAGTGACATTTGGCATCAAAGCTGTGACTTCTTCAACTGTGCACATTGGATGATGAGGTGGTCTTTTTAGTGCTTTGTTCAAGTCTTGTGGCTCAATACATATTCTGATGTCATCTGAGCTTTTCTTATGAGCTACCACCATGGAAGATACCCATTCAGTTGGAGTAGACGAACCAACTGGACAAATCACACCTTGTCACACCATTTACTCTAACTCGGCTTTAACTCTGTCCTGCATGGCTATTGGAAATTTTTGAGCTCATCTCATAACTGGACTGACATGTGGATCTAACTTCATGGAGTACACAACTGGAAGCTTCCTTAATCTGTCTTTGAAACGATCAGCATAGGTAGAAAAAATGTAGTGGGTGAAATTAGAGTAGTGGTCTTTCAAGCTGACTTGGTTAAATGACATCAGTCCCATTTTCAAACCCTCTCTGAGCCCTAATAGTGACTGGACATGTCTCTTGACCACATAAAATAACAAGTCGTAGCTTCTTCCAGCATAGTAACATGAAAGCACTACTGAGCCTTCAGTTTGAATTTCTACCCCACTATAACCAACAATCTTTGCACTCCTTGCCAAATCACACCTTTCACCATGATACACTCTAGTAAATGTTTCTGCTGACATAACATTGCACTTGGAACCTGTGTCAACTGTGAGCTCTATGAGTTTGCCATTTATCCGAGCAGTGCAAAATACTTTGTTCTTTGTCCTTATATCTATTGCATTGACTGTTTCATAAAGCACTGACATACCAGCAACATAAAGAGTAAAGTTGCAGCTCTCTAATTGATCAAATCATTATTAAAATGTTCCCTCTTAATAAAAGAATGTGGGCCTTTTGATTTACAAAACCTTTTGAAATGCTTCCATTTATTGCATTTGTGACATTGCTGACCAAAAGCTAAACATTTCTCCCTTTTAGATTCATGATTTCCACCACAATTACTACAGTTGGCAATGAAACTGAGTTGGTTTGAGTTTGCTGACTCACTCTTATGCTTCACTGAGACTGTGCGAACTCTGGAATTTGCTGGAAAGCTCTGAGGTTTACCACTGAGTGCTGTAGGGGCTTCATTCACTGCCATGTGGTTGGGCCTGTTTCTTTTAACTACGTGCTACATACTATCAACATGAGCTTTATCACTGTGCCTTCTGGAGCTATTCCCATTTGTAGGCATATTTGTGTGCTTTTCTGTTAGGTCATATATCTGACAAATCTCAGTGTCCTTATTTAAAGTTAAATCACTGTCATGAAGCAAAATCTTTCTCACAGCAGCATCTTTAATACCACACACATGTCTGTCTTTTATCAGCTCATCCCTTAAATCACCAAACCTGCATGTTTTAGCCTTATTTCTCAAACTGGACATATATGCTGCAAAAGTTTCACCAGGCTTTTGATCCCTTGTATAAAATAAGTGTCTTTCCATTGTAACATTTGTTTGGGGGTTACACATTTCTCTAAATTTATGTTTTAAGCGCTCACAGCCTTCTGTTAACTCAGCCAGGAGAATATGACATTTTCCCCCACTCCTGTATAGATAGCAGGTGCATACACAGATGAATGTTCCCTTTCTATGGCTTCTGACCCAGCTAAACTAAGCAGAATAAATGTCATTGTGTGGTCATCTTTATCAGAAAATGCAGCCTGTATGAAAATGTCATACTGTTGCTCAAACACTCTCCAGTACTCAGCAATATTACTGTCAAACGCAAGTGCACTGGGTTTTTGAAATCCATCTGGCATGCCCACAAAGTATGTGTTTGTGCATACACTGCAAATATGGCCCCTGTAATTATGTACAAACAAAATGATCTGTGAGCATGTTATAACATTGAAATGCACAATAAACTCTTCAAAATACTGTACTTTGCGAAATATGCTCTGTACTGGCTATATTCTGTGAAATAACTTTACTGTAATACTGCACAAACAAGCAAACACTTTATACATTTTTGATAACTTGGATCTCTTTCATTAATATGAAAAATATGTGCTTATTGAAAATGCAGTCGTTTCCTCTTATTTTATTCATTTTATGCAAGTCGGACTTTATTTCAAACATTTTGCATAGTAATTCAAATACTTTATCAATATTGGACATATCGGTTTATGTGAATATTGTTTAGAATGTTCTGTATGCCTCGTTTCATATTTTGTGAATAAGAAATAGTGCTGAGCAAGTTTTAACATCTGAAATTCATTTCTGACCTGTTTTGCGAAGTATGCGCATTGTAGGGATGATTCGCTCCTCTATATTCCTCCAGTTTCAACCGAGTGCCTCTTGATCTCAAACTAAAGAATTTGGATTCCATCCTGGCTTCAAGTCCTTTAGACATGTCGCTTTTGAAACCATGTTGCTCATCCCTCTATAACATAGATGGCAAGCATTTAGATGCCTTAATACATAAAAACACATCAGGATGGATAGCAGCATCATAGAATATAAATAAAGTGGTTAACCGACAGACCTTACATACATACATGCTTACATCTCAACAGCTTATTACAAAATGGCGGTCAGACTTGCATGTGCTCAGTATTTATACACTTGTGCAAGCCCTTGGATAGCTTCTTATATTTATCTACACCACCTATTATACATGACAGATTTTTTTGAATGTGTATTTCCAACTTTTGTGTTATATGCACAAACTATTGTTTGGCAGGCTGACCTTTTATATTGTTGTTTCTTCTCAGCCCCATTTGTACCCATATCACATTTTTCAAGACTTTTTATTTTAATGAAAACTCTCAAATGTAAACTGTAAAGCTTGTATTTCTTATAACTAAAACACTTATTTACTTTAATATTTTAATGCATTCAGCAGTCAATGAAAAGACTCCCCCACATTTAAAATAACTCTGACTACATACCACATGAAACTGCTTTATTCTATATATAACATTCAGTTTATATCATGAAAGGTTTTATACAAATATTAATAGAAATAAAATTATTTCATTTATAGTTGTTCTTTCCCCCTTTTAGTACCCTTTTAAACACACAAGTGTAACAAAGTCAGCAAAAGTATTGCCATTTTCAGCCACTTTTTCTTGCATAGCTGTATTTCAGAAATGTGATTGATGCATTATAGTCTCCCATTCACATGATCATTTATTTTCAAATGTGTCTCCTGCAGTATTGCTATTTGCACTCTCCATTTCTTAATATAATTCAGTACTCTTTCCTTTTTGTTTATACCTGTAAGCCATATATCTTTGAAGATAATATGGAGAGCATAGCCATTATGATAAAAAGCTATGTTTTTCAAACACCTTTATTGAATTATCACTTGTGACACAGGCACATTTACATTCATATAAAATTAATCAAACTATATTAACATAACAAACATTATACTTCACATATAATTGCTATCTATATCTATCTATATATATATATATATATATATATATATATATATATATATAAAACCTAAGCAATATTACATAAATTATTCAATTCCTGCCTTTTTTTAAGCAAGAAACATCTTTATTAAACCCTCACTTACTACATAGGCAATCGTACATTTATGTAAATTAAAACTAACCACACAAATACAATTCTAGTTGCAAGCATTTTTCATCACAAACCATACTGGCACACTCCCAGTTGCAAACATTATACATTACTTATAATCTACCCAATCTTTCTTACATAAACATTACATAGCTCATTTAAGTCCTGCCATCTTCTAGAACTCATTCCTCCCTTGTATGTATTGTTCCCACATTTCCCATTTTTCCTGTGTAATTTGCTCCTACCGTTTTCTAAACATCTCAGTTCCAGTTGTTTTATCTCTGTTACCATATTCACTACTTATAGTATAGTTGGTTTACATTTTGATTTCCATTTTCCTACTAATTGCTTTTTTGGCAGCCACCATTATTAGACACAGCAAGGCTTTACCATGTCTAGGCAATTCCGATTCTGTATCATATCTCAAAAAAATCATCTCCCTCGTCAGACCAATCTGCTCTCCCAGTATCTCTGACAGTTCATCCCGCAGGGGATCCTTAAAGTCTGCCAACTCACCGCACTCCCAGAGAATATGTTCTCAGTTACCTCTTTCTTACCCTTTACAGCTCCAACATTTACTGTCTGCCTGAGGAAAAATTCTCTGTAGTCTACTCGGTGTATAAAAATATCTATGTAAACATTTCCAGGCAAAATCCTAAATCTTCTAGATTTTGTTGCATATTTGAGAGACATACATATATCCTCTCATTGTTTATTTATGAATTGCTTTTCCAGTCTCTTTTCCCAATTCTTTCTAACCACCTCTGATTTATTTTTATAGTTATTGTGTAATATTTTATATGCTGTACTAATTATTCCTTTTTAGTGGTAGCTTCTGTTCTAGATTCTATTAAAAGTCTACCAGTGCTGGTCTTTCATTTAAGACCAACCTATTTCTTTCTCTTTGCTTATACTCTGATATCAATCCTTGATAGGGAAGGCAATCTCTAACCTGCAGTCCAAATAAATTTTTGGTGTCTTCCCATTCTATCATCTTTCCCTCTCTAGTTATTTGCTCCCAGTACCTTGGTTCCTTTGCCAGTTGTCTCCAATAAATAATGGCCCCAATTGCATATTGTCTGTATCCCTAATTGTAGTTATTCCTATTGGCAAAATCTCCTTTCTCCATTATTGTGTTGGTTTAGTTCTTAGAATGCTGTCTGCTACTTTATGAATATAATACTCTATATGATTACCATTATTCTCCTTAAAGGCCAACATCCATAATCCCAGTCTTTCCTTCTTTCTTGAGCATCTCCCATGTTTCATCATCATCCATTTCCACTATGAATTAAAGTTTTCTGTTTGTGCCATGCATAGGAGTCTTAACTGTGTAACTCTGAAATACCCCTTCAAATTGGTAATACCAATCCGCCCTGTTCTACTGGAAGAATCAGCTTATCCCATTTGACTTTTGCTGTCTTCCCCTCCCAGATAAAGTCCTTCAGCTTTTTATTAATTGCTACCCACAACTTCTCCTCTGGTTGATAAAAATATGCATGCAATATGCATAAGACTAAAGGGATTAAAAGCATTTTAACTGCTTGTATCTTGCTATCCATATCCATATAACAAAGTTTCCTTTTTTTTAAGTTTTTATATTATCCTTTTAGTCTCTTCCCACATATCTTTATCTGCCACACTAGTATCATTTTTAATCCATACTCCTAAATATTTCCTTTTATCATGTCCCCATAAATATGGGTATTCCTGAACCAGTTCATATGTGGGTACATAATTTACCGGCCTTTGTTTTAGCTCTATTGATTTTGTATCCCAAAAAAGATCCAAAACTGTCTCAAAATGTTCCACAAGACTGTAATGTCTCTTTCTGGTTTTGTCAGGTACAAAACATTATCATCTGCAAATAAAGCCAGCTTTTCTTGACTACCATACCAATTATATCCTTGAATTTCTGAGTCACTTATTTTCTTTGCCAATGGTTGTAAATATAATGCAAATAATAAAGGGGAAAGAGGACACCCTTGTTTGGCTCCTATGCTCAAGCAGAAATTATCAGAGAGGACCCCATCCACTTTAATTTTCACCTCCAATCTCTCATATATTCACCTAACCAACCTTATATTTTTTCAGGAAATGCAAAAGCTTCCATTGCTTTCCTCATAAAGTCCCAGCTTACTCTGTCAAATGCTTTCTCTGCATCAAGACCCACCAACAACAATGGTATTTTCTTACATTCTGCTTCCCTCTGGCTCATCAATGTTCTGTTAATGTTGTCAAATATTTGCCTCCCCTCCACAAAACCACACTGTTCCATATCTATCAATGTTGGCATTATTTTTGCCATTCTTTTAGTCATTACAGACATGAACACTTTATAAGCCAGATCTGATGGATACTTGCCCTCTTTAGGTATGACAGCTGCCACTGCTTTCTTCCAAGATGGAGGTACTTCACCTCTTCAGATATTGTTAAATCAAACTTCCAGATCTTTATCAGTTTTTTTCCTCCAACCTCCCAAACTTCCACAGGAATACCATCTATTCTTTGTGACTTTTCTGTAGATTGGTTATACATCACATTTTTTATCTCATCTCCTCCTATCCTAACTGTTAGTAATTGAGCCTCATCTACCTCTAACCTTGGCATATTTAATAGACCTTTATGAAGCTGGGTCTGATGGATCTTTACCCACTTTAGATATTAAAGCTACCATTGCTTTCTTCCAGGATGTTTGTACTTCTCTTCTTAAAATACTGTTAAACAAAACCTTCCAGATTTTTATCAGTTTTTCCATCCTAGTTTCCAAATGTTCATAGGAATACCATCTATTCCTGGGGACTTTCCTGTAGATTGGTTATACATCACAATTTTTATCTCCTCTCCTCCTATCTTAACCTTTAGTAATTTAGCCTCATCTACCTCTAACCTTGGCATATTTAATTCTTCCAAAATCATTTCCATTTTTATCTTTTCTTGATTTTCATGTTTCTCTGCTTTATAGAGACTTCCAAAATATTTCTAATATTTCTACAGGATCTCTTGTTACCTGCTTTCTTCTAGGCCGCCTAAGTTTGGTGACAGCCCTTTCTACTTTCTGTTGCCTGAGTCACTGTGCTAAATGTTTTTATGCTGTAGTGGTACTATCAAAAAATAAATAAATAAAAAAGTTGCTTAACATCTATCTTTCTAAGCTTGTACATATCATTGAGGTAATCCCTTATTTTCTGCCTAGCATTCTGCAGTTGATTCCCTTCTTGTTCTCTGAGATTCCCCCTATTCTGCAATACTTTAACATTTGTCAGACCCTCTAAATAATTATTGTTACTTCTTAACTGTAGCTCCCATTTTTATTTCCATCCTATTTTTAAACTCCACCTTAATTTTATCCCACTCCCTAGCTATATTTTCAGAAGAAATTTCTATCCTCTCCAACAGCTCCTGAATAATTTCCATTAGCCATTTGTTAAATTCCTCTCTTTTCAACATATACAGGTGGCAAAGTACCAATGTCACATTTTTATTTCATTACTCTGTTTTTATTTTAGCTATTATTGGTGCATGGTCTGAAATAGTTATTTGGCGGCTATCAAGACTTTCAGTTAAATGCACATGTTCCTAAAAAATGTAAATTCTGTCTAGCCAAGCCCAGTCTTTATAACTTGGGGAATAATATGTAAATTCACTCCAAATTCATATTACTGAATTCACATCTTCCATGCCAAATATTTTCATAAATTTCTTCAAAAATCTACCTTTTTTTGTTATATTTTCCCTTCTGGGCCCCCCAGACACATCTTCACTTCTGCAAATCAAATTCCACTTGAAACTTATATGTAATATTCCTTGCTGAAAACTGACTGTTTTTCCCAGAATTTTCTTAAGCTCCATTATAGCAGTTTTAGGTTAAATGCCAATGTCATCCTCCTCCCTTGCCAGTAGCACTACACATTTGCCATTATTATCTTTATTATCTTCTTCTATCATTATTGGAGCTCCTCTTGCAATTAATATATGTACTTCTCTTTTTCTTTGTCCCAGATATTCCAGTGAATAACCATCCTGCAAGCCTTTCTTTATCAAATTCACATGTCCAGTTCTTTCTAAGTATGACTCCTGTAACACAGCTATTTACACACTACATTTTTAATGTAGTTCACCACTCTTTATTGTTTGTATTCATCTGTGAGGCCATGTACATTTAAAGACATTAAAGAAAGCATCATTTATTAAAACATTATTATTCCTACCTTTTATGTATAACACCTTTTTTGTTAAATGTCTAGTTCCAGCTTTTGTGTTACATGCATACACTGTTTTGGCAGGTTGAACTTTTATACAGTTGTTTCGTTGTTTCTTGTCATATATGTTTGAGCCTATGTCACATCTTATAAAGCTTTTTGTTTTGTTGAAAGCCCTCAAACAAACAAACAAACAAACACACCCTCAATACCTCCCTAAAACTTATTAACTTAATGCTAACACACAAAACTACATACACCTTCAAATATTGAAGTTTTACCCTCATAATAGGAACAAAAGTCCAAAACTGACAGCCACACTCACCGACTTGAGTTAACCTAAAAGAAAGCCATCCATGCTAAGACACATGGTGCAGCCTGTGCTTCTATTACGTGCTAATTGGTGTTGCCTTATCTTTATAGCTCTCCCAGCTGGGAAAAGCCTTGAAAGTTTTTAGAGAATATTAACTACCTTGGGAAAGCTAAATACAACAAAACAAAACAAACGACCAGTGGAAAAAAAATGCTTTAATGATCTTAGAGACTCGGCTAACAAGCCTTCAAGAGAGATTTTTATAAAAGATTTGTTACTAAATATTTTAGATTTATTGATGATCTATTTTTTTATGTGAAGATGGAGATATGTTTGTGGATGTTTCTGCAAATGATTTGCAGAAGAATAATTTTGGTATAAGTTTTGATGGTGTGCGATTTGGTTCGAAAGTAGTTTTTTTTGGATATGGAATTACAGGGGGTAATTGGAGAGGGTATTTTAACTAGAGTCCATAAAACATTTCTTAATGTGAATCATGTTTTAGAAGGGAAAAGTTGTCATCCGTCCCACTTAATGAATTTTTTGCCTTATGGTGATTTTTTAAGAGTCTCTAGGCTTTGTAATAAAGAATATATATTGATGGAAGAATTAAGTAAAACCTGTAGTTGTTTTTTACAAAGGGGTTATGATTTATCTACTCTAGAAAAAGCTTAAAATCGACTGTATGGTGAGTGTCAACAGCTGAATAGTGAAGATAGATATAATAGTAACTATAGAGTAGTGATGTATAATAATAATAATGCTCAGATTATAGATCATAAGGTCTACTTTGTTACACATAATACTTTATTGGATAAAGGTTTTGATGTCATTAAGTATTATTGGGACTGTTTGGTGGAGGATCAAATTTTAAAATATATTTTTCCTGTACAACCTGTTTTGTCATTTAAAAGGGGCTGATGCATAAAAGATATGTTAGGTCATAGTTTTTTTTTCAGTTCCCAGTGCTGAATTATTGGTTGAACCCAGATTTGTATTCATGTTTCCTTGTGGGAACTGTTCTGTTTGTGAGTATTTTGCCCCCTTTTTTTAGTCAAATGAATTATGTTAAGTATGTACCTAGGCAATTTTTTTCATTGCAGTACTGTAGGTGTTATTTATGTGCTCAGGTACTCCTGTGGTCTCTTTTATATTGGTGAAACTAAGCATTCTTTTAGGGTTAGACTACAGGAACATCTTAGAGACATTAAATGTAAGAGCTGAAAGTCCTGTAGCAGTTCATTATTCACTTCATCACTGGGGGATTTTAGTTGTTTAAAAAGTAGTATTTTGGAAAAAGTGGTAGGTTATAATTCTGTTAAATTGAAAAGAAAACTGCATTATAAAGAAACAATATATATTTTAAAGTTTAACACTTTGTCACCTACAGGCTTGAATCTTGAGTGTAACTGGAAGGTGTTGCTTTGAATCAAATGCAGCTTTCTATTGGTATATTAATTAATGGTTTAATTTTGTTGTTTAATGGGGGTTTCATATAATATGTTTTAGTATGATGCTTTTTATCTCTTGAAGGCTTGTTAGCTGAGATGCTTAGATCATTAAAGCATTTTTTCAATGGTCATTTGTTTTGTTGAATTTAGTTTTGCTTTTTCTCTTTTTGTGGTAGTTTGTTATTTGTCTTATGGCCAGTGATACTAATTTTCAGTTCCCGTGGATTTTCAGAGAAGATACAGCTACTGGTAGTCAGCAGACTGTGGAGCAATATATATCACTCAGATGAGTGATAGAGTTCCCGAGCGAATTTCTGAGAGAATACCTGATCGTGGCACTGGTTTGAGGGAAGAACAGACTCCTATGTGGCAAAAATTGTTGGAGGTGGGTCGTAATCGAAGGGTTTTGAATCCCTTTGCATCCATTGGACAATGTGCTTCTACTTTATTTCCACCAGAGATTCAAGGTACCGTTAATAAACTTGAACAGTTATTAATCAAAGGTATCTCTCTGCAGTATAATGTACTCAGTCTTCAGAGGTATGTAGAGTTGGATATTTCCACTCATGGATTAAGAGTTTATAAAAATCCATCTCTACCGTTTAATTCCTCAGACCCTGAAGACAAAATATTTGAGCAGAGATGGAAAGCAGCAGCACACAATTGTGTCATGGAGTGGGTGGTGATACTAATAGAGAGGGATGCTGTTAGGCAAAGATTGGTTTAGGAAAAATGTCTTCTTTGTGCTCTTCATTGTCATTACAATTAAATTTCTCCTGCTTTGAACAGTTGGTAAGAGGAATTAATGAGAAATAAGACTTCTCTAAACAAATTATTGAGCAATAAATGAAGAAATGTAATAGAGATATTAGAGACTACAGCAATTATTCAGCCTTTGGAGTGAGAACTAATAAGAATAGCCGCCAGA
Source organism: Protopterus annectens (assembly GCF_019279795.1). Classification (NCBI taxonomy): domain Eukaryota; kingdom Metazoa; phylum Chordata; order Ceratodontiformes; family Protopteridae; genus Protopterus; species Protopterus annectens. The sequence continues at coordinate 780,163,978 of NC_056730.1, forward strand.
AGGGCAGACCTTCCTCTGGAAGTGAAGGTAACAAAAAACACTATAGATTATCTTTTGCTTCATCAACAGCAAGTGGTAGTGCAACAGGGGGTGATGATGAAGAACTTTCTTACCCCCCTTTACCAGCTGCTCAACAACGAGGATATTTGGAAGAAAATTTTCATGAGGGATTTTAGAATGGGAACTCTAGTCAAAAACAAGATCATTTTGATACTACAAGGGAAATATAGCAGTGACAAGGAAAAAAGAAAAGATGGTACTGACATTAAAACTTTTTTTGTGCCTTGCACAAGATATGTGTCATGTTGATAAATATGAAAGTTTGGTTTTAAATTTGTTGGGATATGTTTTATCTTATGCTGAACGGGCCTTTTTAAATCTTGGCCTTAAATTTATTCCTGCTGTTTTACCTAGGCTACATATGTTAAAAGTTGAGATGTTTTGTTTTATTAGAAAGCTGCACTTAATTTATTTTTTAAGCAACAGTCTAATAAGGTATGCTTTAATGATGTTTTAGATAGTTCTCCTGATAGTTTGGATGAAATGTATTTTTCTTGTGATATTTCTTTGCATGATGATGTTAATGCCTATTGCTTATTAGATATTTCTGAAATTGTGTGTAAAAGTGATTTTATTCCCCCCTTTGTGAATGATAATATTGGAATTTTTCTGCTATGATTGATTTTACTCTTGAAGGTATGTCCAATGATATTTATGTCAATAGAAAAAATATTACATATAACCTAACCAAAACTGAGTGTCTAGCTTTGAAAAGTATTAGTTAGCATTGTGACCTGGTAATCAAGCCATCAGATAAAGGTCACAAAATAGTTGTGATGCATTAAACTCAGTATAAGAGAATGTGTGACGATAATTTAAATGACTCTCGTGTATATGGCAAAGGAACGGATACTGAATATGAAAAAGCTTTAAAAGAATTTCAGGATTTAATTACAAAAGGTTTTAGGTTGGGATATCTTTCCAAGGAAGATATTTAAAGGAAATTTACTATTCAAGGTTGTTCTATAGCTAAGTTTTATTGTTTACCAAAAATACATAAGAGCTTATCTTTACCTCCAGGTCACTCTGTAGTGGCTGCTACGAGTTATTTTTTTTTTACATAATATAGGTTTACTACTCCATAAATATTTATCAAAGGCAGTGATGAAATTGGACTCACATATATGTGATTATTTTGATTTTTTAGAAAATAATTCAGTAATTAAGATGGAATGCTAAGAATTATTGCTTGTGATGGATGTTAAAAGCCTCTATACTAACATTGGCCATTCTTTAGGTATAGAGACTGTATACCATTTCGTAGGAGATAGCCCATTAATCAATTATATTGTTGAGTTGTTGTATTTTAGTTTGACACACAATTATTTTGAGTGTAATGGGGAAATAGTCCATCAAATTAAGGGGACAGCAGTGGGAGCATCTTTTGCTCCCATGTACACAAACCTTTTTTATGGGTTTATTTGAAGTTAGATATTTGTATTAGTTAGATTTTTATAAAAAAGATTTATTACTAAATATTTTAGATTTATTGATGGATCTAATTTTGTGTGTGAAAATGGAGATATGTTTGTGGATGATTTTGTAAATGATTTGCAGAATAATATTTTTGGTATAAGTTTTGATTGTGTGCGATTTAGTTTGAAAGTAGTTTTTTTTTGGATATGGAATTAGAGGGGGTAATTGGAGATGGTATTTTAACTAGTGTCCATAGAAAATTTCCTAATGTGAATCATGTTTTAGATGGGAAAAGTTGTCATCCATCCCACTTAATGAATTCTTTGCCTTATGGTGAATTTGTAAGAGTCTCTAGGCTTTGTAATAAAGAAGATATATTGAAGGAGGAATTAAGTAAAACCTGTAGTTACTTTTTACAAAGGGTTATGATTTATCTGTTCTAGAAAAAGCTTTGAATCAGCTGTTTGGTGACTGTCAACAGCTGAATAGTGAGGATAGATATAAAAGTAACTATAGAGTTACTATAATTATAATAATGATCAGATGATAGATCATAAAGTCTACTTTGTTACTGCTTATAATATTTTAACGGATAAAGTTTTTGATGTGGGACTATTTGGTGAAGGATAACATTTTAAAAGATATTTTGCCTATACAACCTGTTTTGTCACTTGAAAGGGGCCGAAGCATGAAAGATATGTTAGTTTGTAGTTTTTTTTTCAGTTCCCAGTGCTGAATTATTGGTTGAACCCAGATTTGTAGTCATGTTTTCTTGTGGGAACTGTTCTGTTTGTGAGTATATTGCCCCTTTTTTAGTCAAATTATGTTAAGTATGTACCTAGGCAATTTTTTAATTCCAGTACTGTAGGTGTTATTTATGCACTCAATTTCTCCTGTGGTCTCTTTTATATTGGTGAAACTAAGTGTTCTTTTAGGTTTAGACTACAGGAGCATCTTAGAGACATTAAATGTAAGAGATTTGAAAGTCCTGTAGCATTTCATTATTCATTTCATCATGTGGGGGGGGGGGGTTGTTGTTTAAAAAGTACTATTTTGGAAAAAGTGGTAGGTTGTAAATCTGTTGAATTGAAAAGGAAACTGCATTATAAAAAAACAATATATATTTTAAAGTTTGGCACTTTGTCACCTACAGGCTTGAATCTTGAGTGTAATTTGCAGGTGTTGCTTTGAAGCAAGTGCAGCTTATTATTGATATAAAAATGAATGGTTTAATAGTTTTGTTTAATGGGGGGTTTATATAATGTGTTTTAGTGTGATTTTTTTTATCTCTTGAAGGCTTGTTAGCCGAGGTGTTAAGATCATTAAAGCGCTTTTTTCACTTGTCATTTGTTTTGTTATATGTAGGTTGGCTTTTTTCTTTTTGTGGTAGTTTGTTATTTACCTTGGGTAAGCTTCTGAAAACTTGCAGAGAACATTATCTACTTTGGGAAAAACCCTGACTGCTTCAGAGAACATTATCTCCTAGACAATATCTCTTTTCTTTCTTTTTTTTTCATCAGCCAGTCACGCTCCACCAGACTGTAGACAGTTTCTCTTTGTCAGATTGTCTCCATGGAGACATGAGAATCAGGCAGCCAGTTTCTCTTTATCAGATTCTTTCCATGGAAACATGAAGACTAACTGCAAAATTGTTACTGAGCATACATGTATTTGGTAGAAAAAAGCCTTATAATATTCAGTGTTCTTTTTCATTTACTTGCTCTCTCTTAAAACTTATTACTAAATCAATCTAAGGTCTTTAATCCAGTCATTTCCCCATGCAAGAATGAAAAAAAGCTCAGTAATTTTTCTTTTATCATGCTTTTTTTTTAACCAGGGCTTTCTAAATACATTGCAGTGCCTGCATTTCTTAAAACTGAACAAGAAGAGAAAGAGAAGGGAGAAAGAAAAGAAAAAAAGAACAGCAGCACCTGTTTACAATCCCCATTACACTTAAAACTGAAAAAATAAAACTTTATAGCATGCAAAGAAAACCACATGCCACAAAACTATTACTATTTAAAAAGAAAAAAATATTTACTTACAGTTAACTTTCTCTGTCCTCTTCCCCTCCTCAAAGCACTTTTCTGAACATTAATGACATGAAGCAGGGCATATGCTTTAGAGTCCCCCCATAAGTCCAACAGATTCTGAAATAGTCCAATATTTCCAGATTTTCTTGTTCTGTCATATTTCACAAATGTAATTATTGCATTGTAATTCCATATTAAGTTTCTGGTTTTATTACTATTCATCTCCGATATCCTGTCTTTGCTTCATTTCCAGCATATTCTTGATTCTTCTAGTCAACTCTTGTGCTGCCTTCCTTCTCTCCAACATTTTCCATTAAAAAGTTTGAATGGTTTCACAGATACAGCCCTCTGTGGTCTTTATTACCAGAATAACAAGAAGAATATCCTTCTTTCACAGCTTACTTTTTGTTGGACAAACTTTTGTATTTCCCCCTTAGCATGCACTTCATCAAAAAATGATTTTGTCCCTCTAGGGAAGAATATCTTGAAGACAGCTGGGTACAGCAGTTTGAATGTCACACCTGCATCTCAACCTTCCTTGAATAGTAGAATAAATCTGCTCTTCTTATGTCTAGGGTACAATGAGTAATCGTTCTTCACAAATGCTGTGCTGTCTCCCACTTTTAGTACTTTGTCCTTCTGCCACAATTTTGTCAGAATCAACTCCTTCTACTGGTAAGATGGCATGTTTACTATTAAAGATATAGGTTGCTTTCTTATAGCCAGGGTTGGAGCATACACACAATATGCCCTTTCAGCTAACAACTCCTGCTGTAGAATACCAGTCCAGTTTCTTATTTGTGCTTTCATAAAATTAATGCAGTCTGTTCCTTTCAGTTTCTGTGGTATAGCTGAAAATCTCAGGTTTTCCCCTAAATGCTCTGTTCTCTAATAGTAGTATTTTTTGTAACATCTCTTCCAAAGCAGTCTCATATTCAGGCATCCTTTTCTTTATTTTGACCTCTATTTTTTTCAGCTTTATTACATCATCTGAGTATCTGTTTCTGCTTCTTCCATTATTTCCAGCCTTTTGTTGTGTGTGTTAATATACTCCATCAGTGTGTTGTTTATTTTAACCAGGTCTGTATGCAGCTGTCTTATGTCTTCCTGTAGGTTACTGGAAGTCATGTTTAAAGGTTGAATTGCTTTTTGCTGAACAGCTGCAGAACTTTTCCCAGTCAGTGTTTCTTCCTCACTTTTTGTAGCTGATTTTTCCAGGTCTTCTGTATTTCTTTATTCCTAGCATCCAGGCAGTGAGCTTACTAGTCAGTTACTGAAATTCACCCATAAACCAAAGTTTACTGGCCTTGTCTGCTGAGTTTCTGTTTTCACACTGGGAGAGCTAGAAATAAGCTGTTAGTGAATGTGCATCCTATCTTGGAAGTCTATGGTAAAAAGCTATTGTTCCACCTACTATAAATAACAGTTTTTTTGAACACACATATTTGACAGGCTGATTTTTATACAGCTATTTCTTCTAGTAGTTTGATAGTTTCATAGGTTGTTAGTAGGCTAATGACCACTGGGGACCTTGCAAGCCTAGCCATGCATCCCAAGCCATTTGTGTCCCAAGTATCATATGGTGGGGGCATGTTTATAGGCAGGTAGCTGAGGATTTGTAGGGGGTGTTTGTTAGGGTAATGCTTTTCTTACTCATGACCTCTGTCCATGGCCAGACTGGGGGTAAATTTATGAGTTTCCAGCAAGTTTTTAAGGTTTTGTTTGAATCAAAATCAGTGATGAAGTCTGTTTTACATCCATCGAGAGCCTATTCCGCAGTGCAAGGATCATTTTTGACAGCTATCTGCCTCTTCAGCATGTTCTGTTTGTGTCACAAGTGAAGTTCAGATCCCTGGATCCAGTGTTTCTTGTGCTGTTTATTTTACACATGTGGAACAGATCCATCAGGGCTGTGTCTGTGGAAGCGCTGTAAGTTAGGCAAAGACACCCCCCCCCCCCCACAGCAGCCTCTAGGAGACTGAATACACATACAGAGCCTTTAAGCAATCAGTTTTGGACAGAGTATTCATGCCCTGAATTCCCTGGTTTAAAACCTTTGTGGGCATTCTAACTGTTGCAAGTGTCTGCTTAGATACATGCCAAAGGGGGAATTGTTTACTAGGTGAAAGCGCTTACCAAATTGCAGGTGTTTTATTAAAAGTATTTTGTATATCTACAAGTGTTGGTGGACATTTTCTGTGTGCTGTGCTTCCTGCTACAATACTGTGTTTTGTTTACCCAATATATATTTAACTTTTTAACAATCTGTAAACATGTATGTCCAATCAGCTTTTACATCTGTACTATACCTCCAACAAACTGAAGAAGTCATTTTACTAAACTTAGAGATTTTATATGATGTAACAAGCATTCTTTGTATATATTTCCACATAAAAACTTTTCATTATTAACTAGAAGAAGTTTGACTATCTGATTTAAGTATCAATGCTTTATTCTTAGCATCTATTGAGTCACTGTACCCCCCCCCACACTATCTAGAAAGTTCTAGAATTTTGCATTGAAATTATTATTTATAATTGCGTTATATAGCTTGGACAGACTTCCTTTGTATATCAATGGGCCTTTGACAACAGCATTTATATATTCATATAATAGAGGAATAATGTTCTGTTCCTCTTCACTAATATTATACACAAATTAATTTAATTTCTTACTTATAGATAATATTAACAGGTTAGCAGATTCATCCAATTTATATTCTTTCATTAAATATTGTGGGGACTTAACTTTTCCTTTTTCAAAACAATTGGATCATAATGCTAATCCATTACTTTCTAATAAATTCATTTTTGCTATTGCTCTGAGTTTCCTTAAATGTAGAGGTATTTGCAGTAGAAAAACACAAACATTTCCATTTTGCTATTAATGGAGTTTTAAAAACATATTTCCTAACTATTTTAAGAACTGCTATTGTACATGGAGAGTCTAAAGATTGAAATGAATTTCCTTCTAAGATAAATTTAGTTAACCATATGAAAGGATTATTACATATTTCTAATTTATCATCTTTAATAAACTTATAAGATTTTAGTATAATCTGCTTCTGGATGGTTTTCCATTGACTAGAGTAGATTGAGTCTATCCAGAGTATAATAGAGTTAAAACTTACAGCAATAGAATATGATTCTATACCTGGGAAGCTACTACCATAATACTCCCATAATCTTATATGATTTCTATAAGCAATTATCAGCTTTTGGGATACTATAAGAATAAAGTTAACATTTTTCCCATTTCTTTAAAAGTTTTGTTTGTTAGGTATTAAAGCTATTGACTGCAAAAAACATAAAATCTTGGGTACTATAATAATTTTAATCAGCACAACCCTATCCTCAAAAGTAAAATAAATAAAATAAAAAAACATAAACTTTTTAAAATAAGTAACACTTCTTCAATTGCCTTTTCAAAATTATTAATAATCTTACATCTATATAGATTTTTAATCCTAAATATTTTAATTATTTTCCTTACCAATTATATTTATATTTACCCTTAAACGTACTATCTAGTAATCGATTTAACACTAAAGTTTCAGTTTTATTGCTATTAAATTTCAGCAGCGATACCTCTTGAAACGTTTCAGTTTTCTCATCTATTTCATCTATCAAATAATTTAAATCTCCTACAGTTAGAAAATATCATCTGAGTGACAATCTCTGTTAATTGAGAATCGTGTGGGTTTCTTCCAAGTGCTCCAGTTTCCTCCAGTGTTACAAAGACATGCATCTGGAGTGTTTCTCCCCTGGCCTCCACTGAAATTTGGCTTTGTTCCAAGTTGGACTTTCCCAGTTAACAAATGATAAATAAATAAAATATATTACTGATTTGAGCCTTTTTGCTTAACATATTGCTTCTGTTGTATGTAGATTTTTTGAAGTCACCACATAACTATGCAATTGTATTTCTTCTAAAGCTATCTTCACTTTATGCGTTAATGCTATTTGATATTTTTTTATGATTTCAGCATTATCTAATTTCTATGTTTATTGTTCAAACCTCACATTGTGTACTTTATTTTGTATTTCTAACAACTCTTTATCCCATTCTTTCATTTTATTACTAGCCCATCTTCCCATTCTGTCCTTAATATGCATTTTTAGGGAGCCCCATAGTATGAATTTACTAACCTGACAATTATCATTCAAAGATAGAAAATCCTTGATGTGTTCCTTATTATAATGCTTAAAGTCTTTTAATTTCATCATATATACTGGGATTCTACAAATAATCTGAAATTTTCTTATAACCATTACTATATTAATACTTAGTGCATTATGATCATATAGATAACAAGCAGTAGTTTTAAAATAATTCACTTCATTAAGTAAATTTATATTGGCATAATTCCTATCAATTCTAGTTTGCATCCCATCCTCATAAGAATAATGAGTGAAGAGCAATGACTTATCTTCTGCTTTTACTAGTAAATCAACTAAATTCTTATTACTAATCAATCTATTTAGTGCTTTAGTTGATGCCAGTATTTTATCATTCTTCTATTTACTTGGATCTTCTATGCTGCATGGTACTCTTTCTTCTCAGTTTCTGTTTTCAGTCTGGGAGAGCTGATGTTAAGCTGTTGAACAATGTCATCTTGAAAGCCCATGATGACTGGTTTATTGAGCAATTTTCATGGTTAATAGCATCACGAATATGGTAATGAATTTATTAAGGGTAATTGTTTTATGCAGCTATGTCCATAAAGCATGGTCATTGCTGTGCCAGGCAGAGTCCTGTTTGCTAAACCACATCTGCCACTTGATTGCAGCTCCTGTGGACACAATATGTGGCACCAGGTATTTTCTTCAGCCAGAAGAATGGCCCCTGTGTTCACCCTTTGCAAAGCATGAACTGTTCCCTTGACCTACACACAGGGGTCCAGTTAGGCAGCATGCAATCTTGGTCCTTGTGTCAGAATGCTGATTGTAGTACCCTTTGATTTGACATGAGTATTGTACTGTATTTTATGACATCACATACATAACAGCATTTTACTTCTTCAGGAACTCTTATGCATACAGTGTAATACGCATTGGGGTAATCATTTTTTTATTTTATAATTTTACTCTTTATGGCTGTCTTTTTTCCTATTATTTGTTTATCATTTGGTTTCTCTCCATTTATGTTCATGTATTATGCAGTGTCTGCCGTGGCTATGGATATGGTGCAGTAGTACTTACGTTACTAACCACCTACTTTACTATCACCTGTTGGGTTGCCAGCTGTCTGAAGACCACCTTCTCTGCTAGGTGGACAGTGGGGTTACTGTCAAGTATCAACAGCAGCAATAGTGGTGAACACATCTACATTGAGAGCCGTTTGCTGAAACTACTTTCTCCAACAGTGGAGGTTTCATCTTTCTCCACAGTTATGGACCTCAGAGTTGGTATGTATAAGTTTTTTTTGCAGATATGGGGAGTCTCATCAGATAGAGGGGTGCAGAAGGTTCTTGCCAACTTGCAGACAGGTATGTCTTAAAGTTTTGATGGAGTTAGTTTTGACAAACGGCTCTTGATGTATATGCATTCACCGAAACTACTGATGACAAGAATACATGTATTCACACAATGCTGGTCATTATGTGACCTCTACAATTTCTGCTAAAGTCGTATCTGTTTAGTGTAATTCTGTGATACAACCCATTATTAATCAGCTCCAGGCCGCATTGCAATACTTCAGTTCTGCTGTTTTACCTATATCTATATCTATATATACATAGATACATAGATACATATATATATATATATATATATATATATATATATATATATATATATATATATATGGGTCTGCTGAATTAGATGGACTAACACTGTCAACAAAGTCTTAATGCAAATGCTGACATGTCACTATGCATGAGCTGAGGGCATTTTTTTAAGGCATGCAAATTAAACAAAAATAAATACATAAATGAAATGTACTTCTAAGCAGGGGAAAAGCACCTCTCATGTACGGGGCTGCAGTTCCCCCACACCCTGATAATTAATGTGTATATATAAAATCTCCAAGATCACACAATATCAAGGAAAGGACATATTCTCCCACTGCGGGGATTAATTTAAACTTGCACATTTGTTGACCATCTATTTAATTGACCAAATTGTGTAGATTAACCAGTGTTGGCTTTAAACACATTTGCTCAAATATGGTCATGCCATATATATTTGTATTGATATAGAACCATTAAAACTCACTATCATGTCATGGATTAAAACTGTACAAAAGTCTTTTAATAAAAATTAAATAAAATAGTAAAATGGTTGGAATCATTCATTTTATTTTAAGTGTCAGACTATCAGAACATAAATAATGAGCAGTCCTAGATATTTGATATTTATTTACACTAGTGGATCTACTGAGGCATTTGTTTCATTTATATTGATATATGTATGTAAATAAAACATGTATTTATTTGTCTGGACCAGTTTTGGGCTTTCCTTGTATAGTCCATCCCCGGGATTCATGAAGCTCGGCGCAAGGCCGGCGTAAGGGCTGCGCCGGCGGTGCAGTGAATAGCCGGCGTAGTAGTGCCATATACATATTAATGAGAGTGCGCCGCAACCACAGACACGTGTGTAGTGCACGTGAGCGAGCCCAAGTAGGATGCGTCCGGAGGCGTGTCTAAGCCGGCATGCGGTGAGCAACCTAATGTGCTGACTGCCACGGTCCGCCCATAATAGTAATGGCAGCAGCCAGGGCCCGTGCAGAATGAAACGCACGTAGAGTATGCAACATAGTACCCGTCCCAACTAAACGGAGAAGCAAATACAACCCACGAAGGCTTAAGTGTACCCGTCCAAGGAGCAAAGGATACGCATGAGACCGCGTTTGTCCCGCAATGCACCGTCAGTGGTTATACTCAGAGAAGGTGTACCGCAGCATGTCAGCGCGCCGCACCGACATAGGAGTAGCGACTAAGGTTACCACCTGTCCCACTTTGCGAGGGGCAGTCCCTCTATGGGCAGTTGTGTCCCGAAAAAAAATATTAAAAATGGCAAATGTGCTAAGATTGTAGGACAAAATGATATCCCGTATTTAATGTAATGGTTGCATGAATTGGTTATGTCTGTAACTGAAATACCTAAATGTCACAAGAAACAGAATAAGCAACCAAACTGCCACAACAATAAGCTTTTATTTAGGCAAACAAGTGAAGTTCTATGCCTTATAGTGACCGTGTGTATGTGTCGGCCTGAAAAATCAGATGTGAGTCCCGGAAATATCCCACCTTGGCAACTGGAAAAGGTGGCAACCCCAGTAGCGACATGGGCATGGTCACCAGGGTTACCAGCTGTCCCAATGTGCCATGGACAGTCCCTCATTGGACAGTTGTGTCCCTGCAAAAATCGAAAAAATGGAAAATGACCTGAGATTCCCTGCCAAAAATATTCCCGCAATATACATGTAATAGTAGCATAAAACATATAATTTGTATATGAAACACATACATGGCATAAGAAACTGAATAAGGAACCCAAATGCTAACAGAATAAGCGTATAGTATGGCCAACAAGTGAAGTTCTGTCAACTCCACTTGCCGTGGGTATGTGTTGTCCTGCAAAATCCGAAGTTTCCACAAAACATGTCCCACTATGGGCATCGGAAAAGGTGCCAAACATAATGGTCACAAGTAGTAGTGAGAGTACATAGCCGGGTAGCTGTGTTGACATAACAACAGGAAGGAACCAAGATACCTTAAACACAGGCAAACATGTGCATAGCAACATATCCCACACCCAGCAACGTCTCTGTCGCATACACTGGATGGCGTATGTTGAAGTGTAATATCCAGAAGCAGAACCCATGCATTCAGATGTAATACACAATAGCCTCATTGTAGCATGTAAGTCCCACCCATGTACACCTGTGCACCCAAACCTGCTAGCATCCGTGTGCAGCTATACACCTACACACAATGTGCATACCTGAAATGTGGTAAGATGTTTGTGTTAGGCAGTGCCACGCTGGCAGATACGCACCCACATGTCACCAACCCACCTCAGGTACAGATATGGAAATGGCTGCATGTGAATGTGTCTGCAGAATGTGTACATCCCGCATGTGGTATGTACCCGTCCAAACCATATAGGTTTGCATACGACACGGTGCACATAACTGTACACATGTGGACAAGTCGGGTTGTTGAACCACCGCATCGATGATTAGCTATGCAGAGAAGTCGAACACATATAGCGGAACACGTGCCTACCAAACAGGACGCCCTAACAGGGTGCTACAGGCAAAGAAAGGGAAGGTGGGACATCACATGTGGAGAGTAGCGTTGCCGGACGGCCAAATACACACGGTCAAGGTAAAGGACGGAACAACATGCATATGGCCGGATGGATGTTGTTCAAAAAATATATATAGAAACACATATGAAGTGCCAGTTTAGACTCGAAATACTATATAATGCATTGAATTGTACCGCATAATATGGCAGTAGAACTGATCATGCATGTAATTGGTGAAGCTAAGCTGTAGTGTGATGGAATTCTGACCCTGGCAGTAACCAGTACAGCAGGCTTATGTCTCTCAGCATTAATTATCTGCTGGGTTACAGAAAAATAAATGTATGTACATGCATAACATCACCCCTTCCCCTGAGGAGGATGGCCTTGTGAGCTCTATCGAAGATAAGAGTACAACTCCTTACCAGAGAGACAAAGCAACGTATTAAGAAATGAACTGACTACTGTATCGGAACAGTCCAGGGTCCTTGAAACAGCTACAATCACAGAAGGACACTGTAATTGACCAGGTGCCTTGCAAGGCTGTGTTATTCTCATGGGAAAACATTTTAAAAGCACAACCTCAGCACCCACGTATGTATAGACTATTGGGGACCATAGTGATGGAAATGCCCTGTGACCGACCACGTCAGTAAGGTGGGCAAAAGCTGATTGTAAACACTATATAAAGAAATTGCTTACTGTATAGAGTCAGACAAAACTCTCATACTTGGACTGTATATTATTTTGCCTGCCGGTGTACACTACTAAAACGTTGTGAACCCGAGCCTCCTGTGTTATTGACTGTCACTTAGAAAAGCCTACTGATAACTACAGTCTGGTTTTAACAACTTATTTGACATTGTGATCCTTCTTAGCCGGAATTCCCTTGGTAAGCTACAGGTCAGAGTGCATGGGTGGTTAGACATCTGCGCAGGAGAATTTGCCTAAATGGTTCTTCTTGAATGAAAAGACCTCCGACTGAATTGTTGTGTGTAAAGAGGCTGTCTACTGTCTGATCTGTGGCTGAAAAGCGGAAAACTGGATCCCAAGAAGAAAACGTGCACTCATAAACAGGAGGCTCAGGTAAGGAGTGTTTGCCTCTTTGTGTCTATTGTAGATCAGGGACCAGACTACATTGTATTTCTGTTAACAGTTGTGATAGCAGGTCGAAGACCAATTCAAATAGTGTTAAATCTGGACATAGGTCAGGGGAACACAGAGCAGAGTAAATAGTCATTGTAGACACTACAGTGGATACAGGGAAGGAGATACCACGTGGTACGAGAGAAGGGTACGTAACAGTCGTGTAGAGGATATGGGAGATTAGTGAACAAACACATCATGTGATCCGCATTTGATGGGTGACGTGAAGTATATGCAATCGCAGAGAGCACATAATGTGAGATATTCTGCAAAATGGGGTAATAAATATGACATTGATGGTATATTAGACAAAATATAGTTACTGAAACATTGTAATCTCTGAAAATGTGATGCACATGTTCTAGGGTAACCACCTGTCCCACCCTGTGAGGGACAGTCCCTCTTTGGCCAGTTGTGTCCTGCAAACAAACCGAACAAATGGCAAATGTCCCGATATCTCAGGACAAAGATTTCCCAGATATCTTTTCAAATGGTAGCATAAAACAATAATTTTGTATCTGGAACAACAAAATATCATAATAAACAGAATAAGCAACTGAAATGCTACAAGAATTGGTAGCTCTCCTGGCAAAAAGTGAAATCCTGTCCTATGTACTGGCCGTGGGTATGTTTTTTCCTGGCAAATTACACATTCCGAACACTAATGTCCCACATTGTGCATTTGAAAAGGTGGCAGCCCTAAAATGTGCAGGCGACAAAACAGCGACAATTGGGTATCCGTCAAGCACATAGGTGGATTGAGGTAGCGAACCGAAGGGAACAGAACACTACAAATGTGAAAGCATCATACGTACACAGAGAAGATCATAATACAGTAGTAGCGACAGCCCCCCCCCCTACCACCTCCGATACCACATCCAGGATATGAAGCGGGAGGGCAGGCTAGTCCCCACACGTTATCCTGTGGCAACAGAGGTATCACAACGACCAAATGTAACAGAAGCTATTGAAACCACATCCCGAACTCGTAACATACCTAGGGACACTCGAGTAAGAAGACAGTCACTAGAACAGAGTGAGGATATCTGTCAATTAATTGAAGTACCGAACCGTCATGCAGGACAGGAAGGCCAGGACCCAACCCTTAGTGTATAGACCGTGGACACCAGAAGATATCTGTAAAGTCACAGAGGGAATTCCCCATCTACAAAGTAATCGCTATTCACCATGCAATACCCCTGTATCTTCTGATCGGAAAACAAAGGGGGAATGGCAGATGGTACAGGATTTACAAGCTGTAAATCATGTAATAATACCTAGGGTACCGATGGTGCCAGACCCACACACAATATTGAATGCTATGAACACGCCACAGAAGTATCTTACCGTGGTACATATAAGCTATGCTTCCTTTGCAATACCTATACATCCAGATAGTCCATATTGCTTTGCATTTACATTCAGGGTAACAGATACAGCCATACCCGGCTATCGCAGGGATACTGTGAAAGTACAACGATATTCCCACAGGAGATGGCTAGCTACATTCCGGTGTTTACTCCACCCGGGGCCAGTCAAGTTCTACTTTATGTGGATGATATTCTGCTTGGCCCCTACCCAGCAGCAATGTATGGAAGATACAATAGCATTATTGAGATATTCAGCAGAACAGGGACATAAAGTAAGCAAGCATAAATTGCAACTACAGAGAATACAGGTCAAGTACCTGGGATATGTGGTATCCAAGTAGGGTAGAACATTACATGACGATAGGAAGGTAGCAATTTCACAAGCACCCAAGCCAACTACCAAGAAGGGAATGAAGTCCTTTCTGGTCCGACTAACATTTGTCAAAGCTGGTTACCAAACAATGCTTTGGAATCCGCTGTATTGTCTGCCTTAATCTTTAATACACCTATGGCAGCACAACACATACTACAGTGGATTACAGTAGCAGAAACAACTTTCTGCAGACTAAAACGATTGATAGCTTCAACATCTGTATTAGGTCTCCCGAATAATCATAACACATGTTGTCAGACCGTAGATTGTAAGCGGAGATATATGACGTCAGTCTTGATGCAACAGCATGGAAGTAAGCAACGCTCCATAGCTTACTACTCATTACAGTTGGACACTGTGGCATGGTCAGTGCCACATTGTGTACAGGCAGTTGTTGTAGCACCCATGGCAGTACAGGCCCCGGCCTTAATGTTATTATACCACCCTCTCACTGTGAGAATGTCTCATGCAGTCGCGAGCATTCTGCTGCAAGAGAAGATAGCATTCCTGACCCGTGCTAGACATTTGTCTTGTTTGACCATACCACTGAGTCAACCTCATATGGTGATTGAACGTTGTACAACATTAAACCTATCAACGTCACGTCCGACACCTGTGTATGGCACACCACACAGTTGCCTATACGAAATGGATGAAATAACTACACACAGACATGATATCACTGATATACCCTTAGATGATGCAGAGGTGACAGTTAATGTGTACGGATCATGTAGACAGAGTCCTACAGGAACGAATCAAGTAGGTTACGCAGTAGTTATTGATAATGAGATTGTAGACGCCCAACCCCTGCAGCATAACGTGTCTGCTCAAGCAGCAGAATAGATAGCCTTAACACGTGCTTGTACTGTAGCGAAAAACGGATGTTTGGACATTTATCCCGATAGTCAGTATGTTGTCTGTACAGTGCATGTTTATGAGCAGCAGTGGAAGAATAGGGGAATGATAACATCCACCGGTAAACCGATTAATCATGCGCAATTGATCTTGAATGCATTAGATTCCATTCAGTTACCCACTAAAGTAGCTAATTGTAAATGTGCAGGTCATAGAAAGCAACAGGATAACAGTAGGAAAGGTAAGGCATGAGCTCATGCAGCTGCCAAACAAGCAGCCTCACAGTTGAAAAGTGTTTGTTTGAAGGAGGAATGACAATCCTCAGACATTCTAGATGTAGTAATGTTACAAACAATGCAAACATCAACTACGAAAGCAGAAAAGCCGACGTGGGTATGACGAGGAGCAATCCTTGAAGACGGACTGCACATATCCACAGTGAGAAAGCCAATATTAACGTCTAATGTAGTCAGATATGCGGCTTTGTGGAGCCATGGGTAGAGCCATATCTCAACAGGGGGGATGGTACATTTGGTTAACAGAATACCCCTAACATACAGAATTAGGAACCACATACAAACATCATGAGCAGCGTGTCACATTTGCAGTAGATATCATGCACAGGGAGCATTTAAACCGAAGGGAGTGAGTTTACCTACACCACCATAACCGTTCCATACTATTTGTATGGAGTTCATACATCTGAATAAATGTGAAGGGAAGAAATACTGTTTTGTGATTACACATATATATAATCAAAATGGGTAGAAGCATTCCCAACCATGAATCCGGATGCAGCAGCAGTGGCAAAGGTGCCAGTAAAATAAAGTATCCCTAGGTCTGGCATACTGTAAAGAAGCTACAGTGACAATAGAACACATTTAGTGAACCAGACAATCACGCAACCTGGGGGATTATTGTGTATTTCCATGAATGTAAATTGCATGTACAACCCACAGTCAGCATGACTGCTGGCGGTACAATGGGATCCCGAGAAATAAGTAGAGGAGGTTGGTGGGTGACACCCAGATGAGTTACATTTGCTGTCTACCTCTAGCATTGCTGAGCATGACAACAGTTCCAAATGTAAAGTGTTGCACCCACTTCGAAGTAGTATGTGGAATGGCATATCATGTGCCAGAGTGGAAAGCTGTCATGCCTGCAGAGCCGAGGTCGATGGCTCATTAGCAGGTGACATGAGAGGATTGTTAACCAATAACACTGTTTTGCAGTTAAAGTCTTTTACAGATAAAGAGCAAGTGAAGCCGGACGCATAGCTGACACCAGTATCCTGTGTGTATGTCACTGTTATCCAAAGAAGATAATTGGCAAGTGGAAAGTGTGAAGGTCTGTACCAGGTACTGTTGGCAACGCCTACTGCAGTAAAGTATGCAGAGAGGTCGTCCTGGGTTCACCTCACAGTTTTCAAACCGGTAAAGGATATCAAGTCTGATCTACATCTTGTAGCTGATATACCATAGAGCCTGAATCACCCGGCCAGACTGTATAACAATACAAAGCAACCCCAAAGACATTTGGTTTACTGTCATAATGATTATACACCTATTAACCATGTTTGTGTTTACTTTACATTTGCTGGGACCTTACCTGCATATAACTACACGGATACAAATAGTGATACGTGATGAACTGGCCACAGAGTGTCTTCCACACTTCAAGAAATACCTAGGCATGACGCGTGTGCATGTACAGACTATGAAAATTTTAAATTGCTGTGTTTGTACTGCCATACCTACATCATATGGAGGACTTCCGATGTATGGTGTCCCCTTGGGGATAGATTGAGACTTGTGAATATTTACACTTTGATACAGGTTCTGTGAGATCACAGGACAAAGTGGCACTGTACTTACCTGTTACACAAAAAGTAATTGTATGTTGTCATAAACATGATACAGTTCAAGTTGGTGGGAGTATTTGTAACATAACTGTGTCTTACAAATGTCATATAACAGCCAAAGATCACAGTACTACTTGTAGCACCATTCATTATCTGTATTGAAGCTGCATGAGAACAACGTGGAAGGATGTGCAGAAACATCCTGAATTGTATAAACAGTCCTCTGTTATAGACAGGAAGATGTTACATGCAGAGGTAACCCGCATCAGTAGTAAAGTAGAATATTGTTATGTTGTTTGTGGGAAAAAACATATCAATGGTTACCTGAGAATTGGTCCGCAGTTGTTATTTGGGTTATCTGGCTCCAGACACATGACATACAGCAAAATTGCCTCTGGGTACTGAACGAACTATAACACATATAGCTCGAAGAACTGGGAACACAGTCGAGAAACCTACTAATCCAGTGGGTGAAATGGAAGCTGTTCTGACATTCCAGTCTTCTGCAAGAGATAAAGGAATATCGATTCATATGGACTTGAGTGACAGCGTCATAACCTGGGCTGGAACACTCCCAGCTTGTGGAGTAGTGAAATCAATCAGGGAACAGAGGAAGTTGTCAAAACCTGTTGGAAGAATGATGAATGTGACTTTCCGCTCTTGAACTTGTGACTGATGAACTGGATGCAATGAGAACTGTTGTGTCACAAAATGTAATAGCGCACGACTGCACCCTGCCGGCGAGAATTGGTGCGTCTTGGCTTATTAAAGAAGATCGCTGTGTCCAAGTACCACATAAAAAGACCAAAATCAACGCCCACCTAGAGGTAATACAGCAGGTGTCATCCATGGCGGAACCAGGCCCAAACCCACTGACGAACTATTTCCACAAACCATTTGGTGGATGGGGTTCAGTCATACTGAATATCATGATTGCCATTTGTGTTGTTCTGCTCATATTGGGAGCATGTGTCTATGGGATACTTTGCATGTAAGTATTAGTCAGGGACTCTGTCGACGTATCTGTACCCGAGACTATGTATCAAAACCTGTAGTGGTATTTGTCAATACAAAATGCAATCCTTCTTGAAATGTACAACAAATTACTTGCCTAGTTAAACGTTCCAGAGAGGAAGAGGCTAGGGAATGAAATAATGTTGTATATGTTTCTGGATAGAATAGAAGCAATCAAAGGAGGGAGAATGTTAGCAACAGACATATTTAAACATATATATGACGTGCTACTTTAGAAGCAAATAGTGTATAATGCATATTATTCTATCTTACAATATGGCAGTAGAGCTTATCATGCATGTAATTGCCTGTAGTGTAGCTGCAGTGTGATTGAACCCTGACCCTGGCAGTAACCAGTGCAGCAGGTGTATGTCATTCAGCATTAGTCATCTGCTCGGTTAGAGAATAATAAATGTATGTACAGGTATATCTGTCATCCTTCCACTGAGGAGGATAGGCTTGTGAGCTCTATCTAACACAGAGTACAGCTGCTCACCAGAGAGACAAAGGAACCTAGTAGGAAATGGAGTGACGACCAGATCTGAACAGTGTTGGAACCGTGACAGAGCAGAATTTACCGAAGTACATTCTAATTGACTATGTGGCTCGCAAGGCTGTGCTATCCTCATGGGAAAACATTTAATAAGCATTACCTTAGCACTGTTGTAGGAATACAATATTGTGGACTATAGTGATGTAAATGCCCTGTGACTGACCACATCATTAATGTGTGCAAAAGATGATAGTATACACAATGCTCATACAGCTGTAACATGTATAGAGTAAAACAAAAGTCTAAACTTGTACTGCATAGTTCTTTGCCTCCTGCTGCACAGTAGTAAAACGTTATTAATCTCAGCTTCCTGTGTTATTGACTGTCAGTTTGAAAAGATGAATGAGTGTTACAGTTTGATTTAAACAACGTAATTGACAGATGTGTATGTTCTAGCATGGGAATAGGTCAAGCCAACCATCACAATGTCCATGTGTACCACATACAAACAGCCAGTAACACGCAGTAGTAGTGCATGAAGGCATACACGACTGTGGGAATAGTACAGGACATATGGCACATGCCAAGTGCAGATGCATGACACAAACCCCAGGATGGGTGTCCCTGCAAAGAGGAACATGCCAACCACACCTCCCACAGATGTACCGCAATAAAACACATGGCAAACACACAGAAACACTACCGTCCAACACACGACTGCAACGGAGCCTGGTCAGACACCAACATGAAGCATGCACAAACAGGGACTTGTGTAATGTTTGCCTTAACACCCCCCCCATAGGCCAAAGAAGAATAGAAAGAACATATGCATGTAATGTTGTGAAGGATGTGTGGTAGTCCTCAGTATCACAGTGTTAGGGACACAGATACACTGTCATCAACTGTGACGTATGTGCACTGTACACAGCATACCTGCATGTAATACAGAGGACAATCATGTGCCACAGAAATATACACTGGAGAAAGAGGATAGGGATAGACAAGTGTAAATGTGACAAACTATGAATATAGGTTCATACGTCCATAGGTACAGGGTAGGCCATCGTCCCAGGTTCAGCCATAACACTACACCATAGTTAGGATGACTTTGCCAACCTTCTGTGCTTCAGATAAAATACTCATGATATTGCTGTACCTCCATCAAGCAGTGATAATGATGTAATCCCTGGCCTATACCTGCAATTCTCCATCCAATGGACAACATACCCATGAACAAGGCTAGGAAGGATCTCTGTCTCACATGTACTGTGATGTAGATCCACAGCATTGTGAGTGTCTGGGTGATATATGTGTCACTCAAACACATCCCATTAATGACCGTGACAAGGTTCATGTCACCTGCCCTAGTGGTTCTGAGGGATGCAGATACAGTAGGTGAAGCATACACATGACATATGGGTTGACATGGCCTCGTATGTCAGGCACAGGTCAACACTAAACAGCAGGTATGTGACTTAATGGGGCAGGGTCCTACAAGTGGGGCAGCATTACACAAAATGATGTCATCCTGCATCTGTACGACAATTAACCTATGAGGGCTTCCCAGCTGCTGTAGGTGTATGGTCAGATACAGTCTGAATGGGGCAATGTAGTAAATCATAGGTGTAACACGTAATGGGTGCAAGGAGACAATGACCTAGCCTGATGTAGATGTGAATCCCTGCACAAACAGGTGGGCAATGTAGAAGTCCCACAGAACCACGATAGCAACGTGTGTGTTGAACGAATGGTGACCGACAAACTCTGTCCCCTGATCCCTGGTAATCACCCCTGTGCTCAGTGGACAGCCATCTATATGCTGGACAGGGGTGACCGAGTACTTCTCGACAGGTATGATGTTGCATTACTTAGCATTTAGCTGTGGGACATGTCCCTGATAGCAGATATGCATATCTGGGAGGCCCCTTCGAAGGATATCTGTGTCAGATGTCCGTCCCACTATGGCACCTGTTTTGCAGTCATCTACAAACAATGTTGCCCATAACACCCCTGTGTGTGCCTGTTCCGTGGAAATGTAGATGTATGACAGGAGTGGACCCACGGAAGGGCCCCATGGGACACCACTTGTGACAGGCAGTAGGTCTGACATGCTGCCAGCAACTATGACCGTGTGGGTTGTGTCACATAGACAGTTTACAACACATTCTGTGATGTATGTGTTCACATCCCAGCCAATGGGTTTATCAACGATACCTGAGGGGGGTAATGTGATGAAGGCCTTTGCCAGGTCGAGGTAGGCTGTATGGACTGCAAGACCCCATCAATGGCCTCAGTGACTGTCGAAAATGTCAACCATGCTTTAAAGGCATGAACGGCCCCTGAACAAGACAAACCGTGTTGGATGCAAAGTATGTATGTCCCCTATGCGTTCATGTACGAGCCGCAGTATGATCCCTCCCCATGTCTTTGCAGATAGGTCTCCTCATGGTAATGGGACAGTAATAACCAGGCTCAGTGGAGGCATTGGCCCTGTGACGTAGGACTACAGTTGCCATGCGACACAACCTGGGTACGTTAGCTGAGGTGAGGCTACAAAGAAATAGCTGTCCTAACTGTGGGTCTAATTCCTCAATGAGATAGTGGAGTACACAGTCGGGTTACCAGCTGGTCTCATGGATGCTATGTCCACTACCCTGGAGAGAGCATGTCCCACCCATGTGTCACAGAACATTTGGTGACCACAAACCGCTGGTACAGACATCTCCTCATGTGTGTGGGAGGGTGTGGAGATGTCCTCACTGGACTTGTCAGCCCGTATGTTGGCAATGTGTGTATGTTGAGTAAACTCCACCTCTTTGTGAACCCAGTCAGAGCATATGTGGGAGTGACCTCCCAGGTGTTGAGCATAGCAACTGAAGGTGGTATGATTGTCAGCCAGGTCCATGTAGGTATATCTGTGGAATGTGCCCTGGACCATGGCATGACAGTGTGTTACTCTACACATATGATGACCAAGGGTGTCATACCTCACAAGGTGTCTGCTCCACCTTGTAGTAGCCACCTCCTCGTGTTGTACATCCTGTGTATGGCTGGGGTACACCACACTGGATGCTTGGCATTGGTACAATGAACCACAGTTGGGTAAGTGAATGCCTGGTTCATGCAGTCCTGTAGGTACTGGTAGATGGCAAATGTGATTGATGCAGTGGCTGCAGTACTGTCGACCACTGGCTCAGGGTCCTTAAAGGAGACCACAGTAGTGTGCAGAATTGTGAAGTCTGCCTCTGAGCAAGCAATGTGTATGGTAACTGGCAACATTCACAGCAACGGATGCCAATAGCAGAAGCCAATGTCCAAATAACATAGATTAACTTCTGCATGACAATATGTCTTATCATACATGTATTGACACGTGTCTGCTAATTACAGTTGCAAATGGCTGGTAAGACTGGCCTAAAGTTCCCATGATTTACACAGTCTGGAGGTGTTGTTCCGATAATAAAGTGGCAATGCCTCCCAATCGTCACCTCTGGGTATTAAAGTGGTTGTTAACCTGCAACATTGGATGTACACCATTGGGTTCTGGTGTCGGAAAACATGGTTCCTGTAGCACTACACAGTATGGGTAGTCAAGCAGACATCCGCGATTGTTGAACACACAGCATCAGTGAAACCCACTGCTCACAAGGACACAGTCCGACAAGCTCTACACTTTACATATGCACAGTGGTGTCCATTGTAGGACCCAAAAATTGTCTAAAGACCAGAGTGACGCCTTATTTCATCACCTACGTGAACTCATTGTCGTCACCACGTCACAGGTACACATATGCACCGCAAGCGTGTTTAATGTTGATGATAGCTGTCCATGAAAAGCAGCACATATGCACAGAAATACCCAGGGTACCGGGTCCATAGAACTGCGTCCACATCACAGTCCCGCACACATGAAGGATGTGTAATGGGTACTGTCGATTCTTGCAGTCAAGGGATTCTGGGTATGTAGACTTTGGGCTCGGTGTTGTTTCGCAGGCAATCCTTTGTCCCGCCCCGTGGGAGGGATGTGTGCATAGCACCTGCCTTACTCTCCGCTAATAATGCAAACCATCCACCGGAGAATGCTAAATGCAGGTGTGAAATGTGTACAGCCCTATACTAGTGTCCAGTAGGCAATTCTCATGGATGGACAACCGTACGGCCAAGATGGCACCCACAACTGCAAACCCGGGGAAATTACACAGCCGCGGTAAGGCACAACACAGGAAATACACATAGGGACTACACTTGACATTCCACATACAAAGTTTGACCGCCGTGCCAACACCGGCATACACAGCACTCAATCTGCCAGCAACAGAATGAGGAGCACCCGCTACCATACAGCGGAACAGATGTGCGACCTGTGGAACACATACCAATGGCACACCCACTACGTCAAGTAGGATATGTAAACTATGGCGTTCCCACCTATGAAGACAACATGGTTAAATGAATACATAGGTGATCAACATGTTTCGGTGGTGTTATGTTGAAAATAAAGTGATGGATATGTCCTATTGGGATGTCTGAGGTTTATATGATGCAGTTGCTAACCAGCATCTTTGGATGTATGACATTTGTTCACAGTACTAAATCACCTGGTTACGTAGCACCATGTAGAATGGGTAGTCAAGCAGACATCAGCGATTGTTGAACACACAGCAGCAGTCAAACCCACTGGCCACAAGGACACAGTCCGACAGGCTTTACACTTTACATATGCATAGTGCTGTCCATTGTAGGACCCAAAAATTCCATTCATTGAATGCCTGCTAGCTTCCTGCATTACCCACGTCAACTCATTGTCGTCACCACATCACAGGTACACATATGCACCGCAAGCGTGTTCAATGTTGATGATAGCTGTCCATGAAATGCAGCACATATGCACAGAAATACCCAGGGTACCGGGTCCATACAACTGCATCCACATCACAGTCCCGCACACATGAAGGATGTGTAATGGGTACTGTCGACTGTTGCAGTCAAGGGAGTCTGGGTATGTAGAATCTGGGCTCGGTGTTGTTTCGCAGACAATCCTTTGTCCCGCCCCGTGGTAGGGATGTGGGCGTAGCACCTGCCTTACTCCCCACTAATAATGCAAAGCATCCACTGGAGAATGGTAAATGCAGGTGTGAAATGTGTACAGCCCTATACCAGTGTCCAGTAGGCAATTCTCATGGATGGACAAGCGTATGACCAAGATGGCACCCATAACTGCAAACCCGGTGGAATTACACTGCCGCAGTAAGGCATTACACAGGTAATACACATAGGGACTACACTTGACATTCCCCATACAAAAAACGCAGACAACCAGCTGAGAAAGTCCAAAGCAAAGATGAGGTACTGTAGACACCGTCAGTGACCACTCAGAGCCCACCAGGAATTAAATGCAGTCACCATAGTTTATTGAAGCTCTTTTCGTCTGCTTCATAAGCACACTTATTCAGAATACATACAATGCAGTCCAACCTACTACATTTAAAACCCTTAATTGGTCATTAAATTAGATGTGCTAAGTATTAATTAAATGCCTTAAAGGCAAACAAGCAAACAAACCTTACTTGGGTTACAGATTCCACACAGTGAGTACATCAGACATTGCTTCAAAAGGTACATTCTTCATAGAAAGATACAAATATATGTATATATATGAAAGAAGAACCAACATAATGTTTTCCAAATGTCTGACTGTTTAAGCTACATATATATGTTCTACGGATTGTG